>NC_066891.1:16524843-16824843 GCF_022985175.1 Labeo rohita | reverse complement strand
ACTTGCTGGTCGTTCTGCGTAACCGCAGCGAGGGGGGCTGCCTGCAGTCCCATGGACGGACAGCGGGTGGCAGAGTTCAAAGAGGGGTGTGTTTGACTAGACAAAGCCAGCCTTATTTTTTGTCCAATTTTAGTTAAACATGCACTAGTTTCTTCACACATGGCCATGAAGCTGTGTACTTTATTAAAGAATTAAATGCCTTCAATCCCTTTTTAATTGACTTTTCCACCCAGGGCTTTTTGGCACGGGATGACTAGAACTATAAACCCAGTTGTGGCAAGAGCTCAATTTGCGACGCTGTTAACAAACAAACAATGTCTTTTGATTTTAACAAATGTTTATTTTTCTCTTTCAGAGTAAACGGGACCATCTGTTAATGAATGTGAAATGGTACTACCGTCAGTCTGAGGTACCTGACTCCGTCTACCAGCACCTGGTGCAGGACCGCAACAATGAAAACGGTACGTGATGGTTGAAAAACACAGAACTCTGTTTGAAGGGTCCTTCTCGCCCACCATCATTTATGTAACCACCCCGGTTATTGGTTTGTGAAGTTTCATGGAGAACGGCATCTCAAATAAATGTGGATTCGGGGGGAAAAAAAAAAAAAAAACACCCTCCTGCCCTTGTTTCCCTGGTAACGCTCCCTCAAGAGCGACAGCGGGGCCGTGAAGTGCAAATAACTTTCAGTGTAATGTGCCCTCAGAGCTCTCATTCTCCTGACTATCAGCAGCAAATCTGAGCTTGATACACACATCAGGCAGTAATAACAGGCTGGGGGGCTCTGCCCGGCCGGGGCTTTGGCACTTTGATTCACACCGCACTCTAATAAAGCATTAAGAAGGCTTGCGTTTCTGCCAGCCTGCTGGAGAGCAGCAGCAGCCGCCGCCACCTGCTGCACCATTGACTAGTCTGACATGGTGGCCATTGCTATTTGTGCCGATGCCATCCGAAGACGAATGTTCGTCCAGTGAAATATTTGCCTTTTATTTTTTATATTTAAATTCATTGCTTAATTCTTTTCTATTCTATTATCCATTTCCAAGGGTGTCATACTGATACTTTCGATGTGGTATACGTCTATAACAGTCATATTTCATGAGCTGTGAGAGTGTCTGCATTTGTCTGGTTTCTTTTGTGTCTCGCCTGCGTTTATTATGTGTGCACGTTTTTATTAGCGACGGTCTGGATGCCTCTCACGCTCTGCGTCTGCTTTCTGTCTGTTTCTCCAGACTCGGGTCGCGAGCTGGTTATTACTGATCCAGTGGTTAAGAGCAGAGAGCTCTTCATCTCAGACTATGTGGACACCTATCATGCTGCTGCCCTCAGGTAATACACACAATTACATTTACCTGTGCTTAGGAATTCATTCATTTATTCACAGCAGTGAAGTGCCAAATAGGATTCACCTAATAGAGGAAAAACCTCAGCTCAGTATACCTCGCAATCTCAATATTTTTAGCCTTATGAGGAAAAAAAATTATCCAATTTGATTCAAGAATATTTATTTCTATACATTTATATATTTTTTTGTGTGTGTGTGTGTGTGTGTGTGTGTGTATATATATATATATATATATATATATATATATATATACACACACACACACACACACACACACACACACATATATGTATATATTTTTATATATATATATATATATATATATAGAGAGAGAGAGAGATAGATAGATAGATATATAGATAGATAGATTTATGTATTTATTTTATTATGTTTTATTTATTATTTTATATTACATATTAAACACATGATTCAAATTAAAGAATGAGGATTAAATGAAGACAACCGATATTTATTTTTATACTATTTTTAATATTAACAATATATATTTTTATTTTGTATTTATTTGTATTTACGCAATATTATTTTTTAAAAAATATTTTAATTTATATTGTCCAATATAACAATGCATAATTATATGCATCATTATGTAAATTTAATTTAATATTAGTATATTATATTATATTATATTAATTGTATTGTATTATATTATATTATATTATTATTTAGTGCTGTCAAATGATTTTTGCATCCAAAACAAAAGTTTTTGGTTTTTGTTTACATAATATATGTATGTGTGTGTGTGTGTTTAAAAATAAATTATTAATGAAAAAAATATATATATTTATTATCAATTATATGAATATAAATATATACATGGGAAAAATATATATATATATTTTTTTTTTTTAATATATACTGTATGTACTGTGTGTGTGTGTGTGTGTGTTTATGTATACACAATATAAACAGTATACCACATATATTATTATTATTATAAACACAAAATCATTTGACAGCACTATTTGTATTATTTTATATTATGAAAATATCCTACGTAGGGTCTTTTTGGATGATGCTAATAATAATAAAAGTAGTTTTTTATTTTTTTAAAGATAATAAATATCCTGCTTTTTGGATGACAAAAAGTTTTGAAGTTTAAACAGATTCATGGAAATGAGTCAGACTTGCAATACTATTAAAACACAGTTTTGCCACAAGTTTACATCAGACGTTATTAAACATGTTTTAGGCTGGCACTGTTACACTATTGGTGGTTCTCTGGCGACTCGTGAAGCTGCTCTAATGAATACGCAAATGCATAGTGAATAAAAGCCAGCACTGGCTCTCATGATTTATAGTCATTAAAGAAACCTCTGGCAGGTCCAGATGCTGTGGGATGTAAGACTAGAGTCTTTAAGAGCTGTAAACAGACATTTTGATCCTCTCCTTGTTCACTACAGCAGTGGCCGTCTCAGTACAGACTACCATTTCACAGCGATTCTGCATGCGAAGCATTACTGAAAGCAATTACGTTCTTTCGCGATGAGGCTCAGGAAAAAGAGTACAGGCATGCTTATTGTCAAGAAACCAGACCTTCTCCGTCTGTCTTTACCCATGTGATGTATTTTCCCCCTCTCTCTCTTTCTCTTCCTCCCTTCTTTCCTTCCCTCTGTCTTAACTGAAACCATCTGGAGGCAGCACACTAAGCCACAGCTCTGAACCACTGATTTCAGGGCAAATTAGCTGCAACTTCTGCTGCACAGAGAGCCCTTTGATTTGACTTATTACAGGGCTTTAGATAAACTCAATGAATTCCGCTAGCATGTCGTAATGCCTGCTCTAAACCTCACGTCCCTTTCATCTCATGAGCAAGGTATTGAACCAGTGCAAAAACACTGATGCCTATTATTTTGATAGCGCCTGACTTGGAAATGTAAAATGCAGAAAGGGGAGATTGTAAAAATGTCACAATTCGTAGAGGTTTCTCGCTCTGCATTGTTTGAAAAGCCTGTGGTGTCTGTCACCTTTTGTTTGTCTAACAGGATGAAGGGAAAGGGCATAAACAATACAACTACACAGGAATGCTGTGATACTTGAGATTACCACATTAGAAATCTGTCATTCCCAAAATTAAAATGATTATTTACACACAAAAAATGGCAAATAACAGCATATGGGAACGCTGAGTGAACTATTCCTTTAAGAGTAAATCTGGGAATGTATTTGCACTGTGACACTGATTTGTTTGCTCTATTTCTTTGCAGGGGGAAATGTAACATTTCACACTTTTCTGACATATTTGCTGCCAGGGAGTTCAAAGCACGAATCGACTCTTTCTTCTACATCTTAGGATATAACCCAGAAACCAGGTAAGCCTTTACTGACTTCAATAATCAGCCCTCCTCAGGCATGTTCTGTCTTCAGATCCTCTCTTGCAGTATTTTACAAATAGAGATTTTATGATTCGTATCAGGTGTGCAGTTGCTGGTTTGCTTTATTCACTCTAAATTGGCCAGGAGTGCATGAAGGCAGTTTGAAGAATAGATTGAATCATGAAGAATAAGGTCTCTGTTTTATAGCCTGTCTGTGACAATGGAGGTCTGCATTTTTTTCATCTCCAGCATTTTGGAGAATTTTGCATTGTAAATTGCACAAATACATTCCTGTTTGAAAGTTTGGGGTTGATGTTTTTAAAGTCTCTTATGTTTACCAAGTCTGTATTTACTTGATTAAAAAATGTGAAAAATTATGTATAAAAATTACAATTAAAAAAAAAATCAGAAATCCATGCTTATTTGGTGCACAAGAGACACTTATTATTATCAGTGTTGAAAACAGTTGTGCTGCTTAATATTTTTATGGAATCTTTTTAAAGATTTTTAATAGAAAGTTTAAAAGTACTGCATTTGTTTGATATTAAATTATTTTGTAACATTATCAATGTCTTTATTATCACTTGGAGTAAACATTAATTTAAAAAAAAAAAAAAAAAACATTCTGACTCCAAACGTTTGAATGGTAGAATATATAACTTTAATATTTAACTGTAATATTATATATTATACACTACTAGTCAAAAGTTTTTGAACTGTAAGATTCATTTTTAATGTTTTTTTTTAAAGAAATCTCTTCTGCTCACCAAACCTGCATGTATTTGATCTAAAGTACAGCAAAAACAATAAAATTCTGAGATGTTTTTACTATTTATAATAGCTGTTTTCTATTTGAATATATTTTAAAATGCAATTTATTCCTGTGATTTCAAAGCTGAATGTTTAGCATCATTACTCCAGTCACATAATCCTTCAGAAATCATTCTAATATTCTGATTTGCTGCTCAAGAAACATTTTTTTTTTTATTATTATCAGTATTTACAGTTGAGTGAATTTTTTTTCAAGATTCTTTGTTTGATAAATAGAAAGATTCAAAGATCAGCATTTATCTGAAATAAAAAGCTTTTGTAACATTATAAACTATACCATTCAAAAGCTTGGGATCAGTATAATGTTGGGGTTGTTGTTGTTGTTGTTGTTGTTGTTGTTGTTGTTGTTTTTTTTTTTTTTTTTTTTTTTTTTTGTTTTTTGTTTTTTTTTGGTTAAGAAATGATAGAAATTAATACTTTTATTTAGCAAGGATGCTTTAAATTGATCAAAAGACAAAAAATTCTATTTCAGATAAATGCTGTTCTTCTGAACTTTCTATCCATCAAAGAAACTTGAAAAAAAATTCTACTCTGCTATTTTCAACATAAAAAATGTTTTTTGAGCAACAAATCTGAATATTAGAATGATTTCTGAAGGATCATATGACTGGATTAATGATGCTAAAAATTCAGCTTTGAAATCACAGGAATAAATTGCATTTTCATTATATTTTTAATTACATATTCAAATAGAAAACAGTTATTTTAAAAAGTACAAATATTTCAAAATGTTACTGTTTTTGCTGTACTTCGGATCAAATAAATGCAGGCTTGGTGACCAGAAAAGTCTTCTTTAAAAAAAAAACTTAAAATCTCACTGTTCAAAAACTTTTGACTGGAAGTGTATACTTTAATATTTGACCATAAAATATACTGATTCTTGGAATCTGATTTTAAGCTAGCTTGCTATAGCTTGTGAAGACTCATAAGCCCTTTTCTCACAGATACATGTTATAATAAATTAAAATACCAATACATGACAGGAAATGGATGTTGTAGGATGTTTACCGCATGACCAGATCTGACATGCTAGTCGCACTGTTGTAGTATTAATAATGTAACGTAAGACACCTTTCAAAGGTTATTACCTACCGTAGCGATCATCCAGGTTTTACTCGAATTCCATCCATTAAATATTTTACGGCCTTGTGTCTGTTGTGCATCTGCATTACAGTACAGAAAACAATGATTTGTTTTAAAATGGCTGTGTTTGTAGTTAAAAGGCTACTTTTTAAATTAAAAAAATAAATATATATATATATATATATATATATATATATATATATATATATATATATATATATATATATATATATATATATATATATATATTATGCATGTTCCACTGTCTTTTTATAGTGATTACATTGTTTATTTGCAGATATCAACCAAAAAAAAAAGGTTCCACGCTCATAATGTGACATCTCTATTAAATGTCCAAGCATATTGAGAATGAATAGAGTTAAACCCCCCATTCCTTTGTGTATTACAATCATAGCCTTGATGCTTGTGTCAGGGAAAAAAAGCAAGATTACAGTAGGACCCATTACCATAGTCATGTGATGCTCCAATAATGGGGTGCATTAGGAGCCTGGGGAGAGGCGAGGGGAAGTTTGAGGGGTAATAAGATGCTGCGGTTGATAAACAGAGGAGGAACGGTGTTGAGTTGCTGGTTGGGAGCCCCCTTCACGGGTCCCCCACTCAATCACAGTCTATCGCCCTCTCGACTCCCTCCTCCCGCTTGTTTGGTATGCAGCAGCAGCAGCATGGTGTGTGTGAGCAGGAGAGATGGGCTGTGATTCCTCTGCGTGTGTGTGTGAGGTCGCGGCACATGCTCAGTGCTGTCTGTCGGTCACGGCACAAGCTCAGTGTAAAAAGCTGCCTGAATGCGTGAGCCTCCATTTTGAGTACCTACACAAATAGGTGCGAGGGGACACTTTATTCCTCACTCTGTCAAATAAAACAGCAGCTCTGGCTCCGACATGGACGACCTGTTCAGTCCGCGCAGGTACGTTAGCATGCCCGTCTTCACCTGTTAAGCGATCGGCGCGCGTCACGCTGTACGTACCGCCTCGTTCGCCTCTTGTAATGTTATATACGTGTTTGTTTTTAGAAACAGCTGTCCGCGCTTTAAATCGCGTTGACAGCGCTGTCCGGTTGTTTATATGTTGCTGTCAGTAGCATTAGCCGTCTCTGCTAACGTCAGCCTCGCAGGCTGCTTTCATATTAGTGTTTCTGTATGCGCTTTGCAACGCGAATTGTCTGACATAAGCGTCTTAACTTTGTTTTTGACAATTAATGTAATAGAGACGGTCGTATTATGACTTCGCAGCAACGTTACGTTGTATTGTGTTTACAGTCGGGATGACATGGCGTAGAATAGAGTTGGGTGCTTTGTGCTCACTTGAAGACGTATAATAAAAGCATCCGCTGTTTTTGAAGGGTTTAGGAGGTGTGTAAATAAAGTTGAGGCGCTCGCTGTGTTTATTCAGTGTGTTATAAGCGTTTCGGAGTCGTGCGGTGATTGGAGGATATTGATGGAGGGGGCGTGGCCAGGCTTGATTGCCGTACGCGTGGTCGAGTCAAAATATGCAGGATGTTGTGCTTGTGTTGACAGCGCTTCATGTGCTAGAGGTACTGTTGCAATTAAAGGACATGACAGTGCATTGTGTTTGTTTTTTGTTTGATGAACTTAAAATATGTGTAAGCTGTTTTCTGTAATGAGTACCACAAAGTACATATTTAAGATGTTGGTGTGAGTTTTATAATGGAGGCACACCAAGATAGCATTGTATGTGATCCTAGACTTTTTGAAGCATGTATGTCAGGAATATCACGCTGGTGTTTTTCATTTGCCCGTCCAGTGCAATTTTCTGACCTTTTGATTTAGGGATGTCAAGCCAGGAAACGTCTTGCGTAAGTGTTCGCACATGTCGAGTCAGATGAGGTCTTCACTTCATCATGTGGTCATAGTTTTTTTTTTTTTTTTTTTTTTTTTTTTTTTTTTGCACAAAAATAGTTTGTTACATAGTGCGTAAGTTCATAGTTGAAATGTCAGGATTGTTTTAATGTGCAAGAAACATGGGTGAAAGCTAGAGCTGGGCGATAAAATGATAACGATCACAATTTAATTTTTTTTCAAAACACAAACACAAATGGCTCTATGATTTAAACTAGCTTAAAGCTAGATTAAACATTGCTGACAAACAAGAGAAACACTGCACTACGATACAGTCAGAAGGCCATAACTTACAGTGGATTTACTGAGGTAACACTGAATGCACCATGGTATTGTGGCAAAAATGTGGGATATTCATATTGAATTCATTATATGTGACCCTGGACCACAAAACTAGTCTTAAGTAGCATGGGTATATTTGTAGCAATAGACAATACATTTTATGGGTCAAAATGATCATTTTCTTTTATGCCAAAAATCATCAGGATGTTAAGTAAAGATCATGCTTCATTAAGATATTTGGTATATTTATAATTTAAATGTATCAAAACTTGATTAGTACATTGCTAAGAACTTCATTTGGACAACTTTAAAGGCTATTTTCTCAGTATTTAGTTGTTTTTTTTTTTTTTTTAATAGTTGTATCTTGGGCAGATATTGTTCTATCCTAACAACTCTTCCATCCTTGGAAAACTTTCAGACGATGTATAAATCTCAGTTTTAAAAATTTGACCTTTATGACTGGTTTAGTAGTCCAGGGTCACACATTATTAAAGTAGACATGTATTAAATGTATTTGAGGAGTAATTGAATATAATTACAGTATTTTTATGATTAAGCTTTTGTGCATGTAAACTAAATGTATTTATACTACTGTATTTCAGTCAAATACCTAGAAACCATATAATAACATTTTTGCCATGATATTGAGGTGCTGTATGTGTGGTTTTGACTGTGTTTATAATCAAAAATTGTTTGTTACGTAGTGTGTAAGTTCACAGTCAAAATGTCAGGATTGTCTGGGAGTTTTAGTTACACCTGTGAAATGGACATGGTTCATTAAAATGCATTATTTATTAATAGGTTTATTAATGATTCATTTAAGTGAATATTTTCCTGTGCTAACAGTAACCTAATAAGACATTTTATGGATTGTGTGTGTGTGTGTGTGTGTGTGTGTGTGTGTGTATATATATATATGAAAATATAATATTTAGTTTTATGAATGTTATTCAGTAACAAAAATTTGAATTATTCACATTAAAGTATTACTGCATCTCAAACAATAAAGCATGGTGCTAACATCATCAAAGTCATGGGTTTGATTCCCACAAAATGCATAAATGTTAATATAAATTCAAAACGATATGATTCTGTAATAGACCTTTTTCACATTTCCGTGTTTCCCGGCGTCGGAAGTCACCATAGTTGGGTGAACTTTAAGAGCACTGAATGGGAGAATACTGCAAATGTTATGAGAATGCAAAAACAAAAGAAAAACTCCACAATAGTGTTTTCACAGCTTTCAAAAAAAGTAGATTGTAAACTGATGGCAGTCAGAAGAGAGAACGATCTCAAATTTATCGTCCCTCCCGTAGACGCTGCATTAGAAACACGCTTTTTTTTTTTTTTTGTAAATTGATGCAAAGGTGATATAATACAAAGTGTTAGTGTTAGAATAGTGTTATAAATGTACATACTTTTTAAAAAAAAATTTAAAAAATGGATTTATGATGCTGATGACCATTGAGACACGTCGTCACAGTCTTGTGAAAAGCATCCATTCAGAAATGTAATGTAGCATTAATTATTGACAAATTTTAAAGTGTTATTGTTAATGCTATTTATATGAAGTATATTAGGTTTGCAGTAGGTTTAAATTTAAAAATATCTCTCTTTTGCAACTTCTATTCTTGTAACACAGTTTAATCATTCTATAGAAAACACTAGATAGGCAAATTTTGTCTTGACACATGTCGGAGGGATTGTTCTGTATGCGATCTTACTGTGGCAGGCTTCAGATCGTTCTCTATGGCTCTTGTGTGCTTTGCTGCCTAATTCAGAGCCTCTGAAAATGCAGAGCCTGCAGAATGTTTAGGAACCCGGCCGAGCGATTTCTCCCCTCCGCTATCGCCTTCATCTCGCAGCAGATTCGGTTTCAGACAAGAGCGCCATAATGCTTGCCTTGCGATTTATTTCATGTGGATTTGTCTTTCATTATAGAAGTCACGAGCATTAGAATCAGACTCTTAAAACTTTAAACAGCTCAATGCTGAAAAGCTTTTAATGCAGGCCTGTCTGCCGCTTCTTCATCTGTCTGCCATATTTGTTTCAGTCTGGAATTTCCTCCATTGACAGAGCTCGTGTTTTTAGTGGATCGCTCGCCGGAGGGAGAGAGAGAGAGGTTGTTTATGAAATGTACTCAGATGAAGGGGGATATGATTTGAGGCCCTAACCTCTCCTCACTTTGCAGCCAGGTTCGGGCAGCCAGCCCGGCGGTGGAGCGAGAGCTACTCTGGACGCAAATCATAGTGACAGTTTCTGGGCCCCGCTCTGTGCCTGGCTATATGAAAATCAGCACTGTTGCCGTGGCAACGGAGTGGGGAAGGCTTTTCAAAAGGAACATCTTGTCATTTTCTTTAATCCACTGCAGCTGGAGATCGGAACACTATTATTAAATTGTAGTTGCCATGGTTACTGCCACGGGTTTGTAACAGCAGCCATTTCAGGGCTCCTCTCCCCCTGCTTATCATCTGGCCTTTCGGGGGCTTTTGTAGTGTACCTCCACAAAAACAATGAGACGCTTCGACTGTGCTGTTCGCCACCTTTTGTGCCTTTGTTCGGTCTATAGATGTAAATCCACACCATTTCCTCTCAGGCTCTATTGTGCATTAATGTGAATCATGCATTAATGTGATTATTGCATTGTGTTGCTAAAGCCGTATAATACCCTAAAAAGCACCGTCAGGGCGTTGAAAATGTTTTAGAGAGGTAAAAACCTGTACATAAAGCTGCTGAAAGGTTGTTATGGCCTGAAGGTTAACAATCTTGGCTTTTAATGCTAATACAATTTAAGTCCCAAGTAACTAGAGGTAACTAGCACTGTACTTAACTCCAAGAGCTTGCGTATACTTATGACACTTATACTTATTGGTGCAAACTGTTATCCCACAACCAAAAAACACTTTTTAAAAAGCCTTTAAGTATTCAAATCTTAGATGTTTACTGGAATCCTTCTATTATCTACTGAAACCCACAATAAATGTTAAAATATCTGTAAGCTTAATATATATAAAATCATAATTTATTGGGTACTTTCAGTTGGGATGTGGCTGTCCTGAAACCTAACCTCTAAATTTCAACTTATGAAAATGATATTAAAGTATTTTTTGTGTTTTATTTCATTGTTGCTTTTAAAAATATCTTTTGATTTGGAAAAAAAGTGAATTTCAAAAAAGAAAAATTTGTAACTTTCATGTCACTACCAAAACAGTATATGTTTTAGTTGAGTGGTTGAGACCGATTTTAACTACACCCCTACATTTGTGATTGGGTAATATTCCTGTGTACCCCTCTCTCATAGCTCCATGGTGAATTGATAGGCCCCATCATTTTGAAATAAATGTTCAAAATCTGAAAATCTGTGTGTCACTACCAAACACCTTTTTTCTGCAGTTAAACTTTTGGGTGTTATTCCGTAACATTTAGTTTTTATATGTGTACAACTGTTCAGAACTGTGCTAGCTAACCATGTGCTGATTAGCATCTTTGAGCTAGTTTTAAAAGTATCTAAAATTGTCATTACCAAAACAGTCACGACCGAAATATTTAGTAGTGTTTCGGTAGTGACATTTATTTATTTATTTTTATATTTTTTTTTGGGTGTTATTCCATAAAATTTTGTTTTAATGTATTTACAACTGTTTAGAACTGTGCTAGCTAACCATGTGCTTATTAGCAAATTCTGTAATGTGATGTGGTTGCTACTAAAACGTTATTGTCACTACCGAAAATGTGCAGTCATGGGATATTTTGTCAAAGTACACTGAATTATCTAAGATTGATGTTTGGTTCAATGTTTATTCAAACTAATGAATCCTTAACTTTGACATCGGTATGATCAACTTTTTGCTTTTCACAAGAAAAATTGGATTCAAAATAAAACGCATCTCATGAATCACAATTGAAATATTGTTAAAATTGTAATTATTGATTTACCTCTGAAAACGTTTTAATAAAATAGAAAAAATATATATTTACAAGGAAGATATGTGCAGTGTAACCCTGCTTATTAAATTATACATTACTGTATTTCGGTAGTGACAAATTTGGGGAAAGCACAAATATTACTTAAAAATACAGTACATTAGTATGTATTAAAAATACAATATGAGAATTAACTGCAGAATTACTAGAAATGTGTACCTTTGATATTATACAATTTGCATACATGCACATTTATGGAAGATCTATATGGGTAAATGCCACATGCAACATTTCATAACCAACTTACGTTGTTCTTTCTCTCTTTCTTTTATTCCTCAGGCGATTAAACAGTACACAAGGGGAGATTCGAGTCGGTCCCAGTCACCAGGTATGTCTCTTTACAAATGCTTAGCGTGTTATCCGAAACCTTGTCTTCCCTGACATTGCTTATTAAAAGCTTGTGGTGTGGATTGAACGGCGATATCCGAAGCTCATGTTAAGCAGCGGCTTGATTGACAAGCGCAAGGACTGCTTGGATATTACCGCTGGTACTCTGTCACCTGCATGCTTAACTCGAACGTGTCTTCATTGTGCATTCAAGAAGATGGCTGATGGATTTTTCATGCAGTGCAGCATCCATATGGAATAGTGTGTTTGGAAATTGGCTGCACGGAGGGTGTGGGATTTATTAGACACATTCAGCAGTGTTTTATGGGAATTAGGAATGGTCACAGCGGTCTGAAATTGAAAAGCCAAAAGGAAGATCGCTAAAGAAGATGGCACACGATGAAAAAGACCGAGCGCCACTAAGCAATTAATGTCAGATGTTTTATAGTGTATATCCTCCCCGAGATCCGTTCGAGTTATCATGTGGAGTGAAACCAGCGGCAGGACCTCTGCCCAGGGTTACTTCAAATGACTTTAGATGAAGTTTGCGGTAATAAAACTCCAAAGGGCCGGCCATTACAGGCTAGCGCACCATGGATATTGATCCAACACGGAACGGATCTGTAAGACTTTAGAACCGAATGTTACTTATGTGTTAGGAAATGACTTTTGAGGTTAGGTCTTTGGATTTATTTGAGCGCATGATTTTCGTATTTTACCCTGGCAGCGTTTTACTGAAGGAGATTAGTCTAGGGGTTTGGGACACAATGTTCAAGAAACATGGGTGAAAGCATGCTAATTCTATTCTAAGCCATTCAGCGTGTCTACTATATCTCGAACAGATCTCTAGTTTGGGGTCCGTGTGATAAATATTAAAGAAATACTTACTTTTGTTCAGCAAGGACACACTAAATTAATCAAAAGTGACAGTAAAGACATTTATGATGTTATGAAACATTTTGCATTTGATCAAAGAATCCTAGAAAAAAATTAACACAGTTTCCAGAAAAATATTAGGCCGCACAACTGTTTTTAATATTGATGTTTCTTGAGCACCAAATCAGCATATTGGAATGAATTCTGAAGGATCATGTAACACTATAAAATATTCAGCTTTGCAAGCTCAAGAATAAATTACATTTTAGTATATTTTGAAATGGAAAACAGTTGTCTTAAAGGAATAGTTCACCTAAAAATGAACATTCTGTAAAACCTGTAAGACCTTCATTCATATTCGAAACATAAATTGAGAGATTTTTGATAAAATCCATGAGCTTTCTGATATTTTCTGCGTAGATAATTACCACGTTTAAGAGCCAGAAAGGTAGTAAGGACATCATTAAAATAGTCCAAGTGACATCAGTGGCTCAACCATAGTTTTATGAAGCTACAAGAATATTTTGTGCCCAAAGAAAACAAAAATAACAACTTTATTCAACAATTCTTATTCTTGTAGCTTCATAAAATTACGGTTGAACCACTGATTTTATTTTAACGATGGCTTTACTACCTTTCTGGCTCTTGAACATGCTAATTACATGCAGAAAATGTCAGAAAGCTCTCGGATTTCCTCAAAAATATCTTTAATTTGTGTTCCAAAAATGAATGAAGGTCTTACAGGTTTGGAACGACATGAGGGTGAGTAACTAATAACAGAATTTTAATTTTTGGCTGAACTATCTCTTTAAATTGTAATAATATTGCTGGTTTTACTGTATTTTTCATCCAGGAAAGCCAGCCTTGGTGAGCATAACTTCTTTCAAACACATAAAAATCTTACTGACCCCAAACAAAGTATTGTTTGTAATAGTATTGTATGTCTGTTAGTTATGCTTGCTCATGCTTCACAGCGATGCCACAGAAGAACCATTTTTGGTTCCACAAAGAGTCATTCAGTCACAGGTTCTTTGAAGAACCTTCTTTAGCCACAAATAACCTTTTGTGAAACAGAAAGGTTCTTCAGATGTTAAAGGTTCTTTATGGAACCATTTGGACAAAAAGGTTCTTCTATGGCGTCGTGAAGCACCTTTATTTTTAAGAGTGTAGAGAAGTTTAAACACATTTCTACAGCTGAATAATGCTTAGTTGCCTCGTTGATTCAGGCAAGGTCTTTAATCATCCGTGATTGTTTGCACCCCTCCGTCGGCTCGATGCATGTGGAGATTAAATGAATTTGAAAATTGATATTTAGCACTCAACGCTAGTGCTATTTGTGTTGTGACCGCAGCTGTCCGTCCCCTTTGCTCTTTGCCAAATTAGGCCAAGCTGCCAGAGCTCCAGCCCTTTCCCTCTCCTGGAGGTCAGACCGTGACAGAGAATGAGGAGCTGGTCTGGATGCCGGGGGTCAACGACTGTGACCTGCTCATGTACCTGCGGGCAGCCAGGTAAGTCCCACCGTCAGCCGATGCTTTTCAGTCATGTTGTACAATGTGTCACTGCCAGCTTTGAATTCATCAATGTTCCCTCTCTCTCTGGCTGGCAGGAGCATGGCAGCGTTTGCAGGGATGTGTGATGGGGGGTCAACAGAGGACGGCTGCCTCGCCGCCTCACGAGACGACACTACACTTAACGCATTAAACACTGTAAGTTGACAGCATAACTGACCTTCACTCCAGATTTAAAATTGCAGGTGCTGTTTTTGCCAATGCTAAAATTAGATGTGACAATCTGAGAATGGAGTGGTGTTTCATTCTGATGAGTGATTAGCTTCTATGCCAAAGCATATAAATTGTTGTTTTTATTGTAGTGTTTTAGAATAATAATGTTTCTATTATTCTACTTCCTGATAATTTACCCACCCCAATGTCATCCAAGATGTTCATGTCTTTCTTTCTTCATTTGAAAAGAATTAAGGTTTTTGAGAAAAATATTCCAGGATTTTTTTCTCCGTATAGTGGACTTTAATGGGGATCAATGGTTGAAGGCCCAAATTGCAATTTTAATGCAGCTTCAAAGGGATCTACACGATCCCAGCTGAGGAATAAAGGTCTTATCTAGCGAAACGATTAATCATTTTCCAAACAAATTTAACAATAAATGCTCGACTTAAGTTCATGTGTGGTTAGTAATTTCTCTGTTTACTCAAAAAGGTAGTGTAGGGTGAAAAACTCCATCTCATTTTTCATGTTTTTTTTGTTTGTTTGTTTGTTTTTTCTTGTAAAGGGCATTTGACTTTCTTTGCATGTTTGCTTTGTAAACACTGGGTCGTACTTCCGCCTACGTTACATGTGACCTTTCCTATGAGTCTACTTAATGTGTAAAGTCGAGCTAGTGCAACACAAGCATTTGTGGTTTAAAAAGTATATACTTTTTTATTTTTTTATTTTTATTTTTTTAGAAAATGGCAGATTGTTTTGCTAGATAAGTTCTTGTGTAGAGTCCTTTGAAGCTGCATTGAAACTGCAATTTAGACCTTCAACCTGTTCTCCCACTCCCACTTAAGTTCACTATATGGAGAAAAATCCTGGATTGTTTTCTGCAAAAACCTTCTTTTTGACTGTAGAAAGAAAGTCATGAACAATTTGGATGACATGCGGGTGACTAATTTATCAGGGTTTTTTTTTTTATTCTGAAAGTGAACTAATTTTTTAATTGTTTGGGTTATGATTTTGCTTGCTGTTAAAACCTTTTAATAATAATGATAACAGCATGGTAAAACCATGTTGACCTACACTACCAGTCAAAATTTTTGAACAATAATATTTTTAATGTTTTTGAAAGTCTTTTCTGCTGACCAGGCCTGCATTTTAAATTTTGAAATATTTTTACTATTTAAAATAACTGTTGCCTATTTGAATAATTTAAAATGAGTATATTCCGAAAATTCCAATTCTTTTTTTTTTTTTTTTTTTTCAGGTTTCTTTGATAAATAAAAGTTCAGAACAACAGCATTTATCTGAAATGGAAATCTTTTGTAACATTATAAATATCTTTATCATCACTTTTGATTAATTTAAAGTGTCCTTGCTGAATAAAAGTATTAATTTCTATAATTTCTTTCCCAATAAATAAAAAAATAAATACGGTGACTCCAAGCTTTTGAATGGTATAGTTATTAGTTACAAAAGCTTTTTATTTCAGATAAATGCTGATCTTTGGATCACAAAGAATCCTAAAAAATGTACTCAACTGTTTTAAATATTGATATAATTTAGAAATCAGCATATTAGAATGATTTCTTAAAGATCATGTGATGCTGAAGACTGGAGTAATGATGCTGAAAATTTAGCTTTGATCAAGAATAAATTACATTTTAAAATAAATTCAAATAGAAAACAGCTATTTTAAATAGTGAAAATATTTCACAATATTACTGCTTTTGCTATATTTTGGATCAAATAAATGCAGGCTTGGTGAGCAGAAGAGACTTTAAAAACATTAAAAATGTTACTGTTCAAAAACTTTTGGCTGGTAGTGTATTTAGTCATTTTTTTTAATTATCTGGTCATTTTCGATTTATCATATTCATTAGTATCAAGTGACTTATCCTCCTCCCAGTAAAATGTTACTGCTGAACAGTGCATTTTTTTCAGGCACTGATCTGCCACTTTGTAAGTGGTGATTCAGTCCGAGTGCGTTTTTGTTATGCTATAACCAGTATTTATTGTCATTTTACTGTAGAGCTATTTAGTAAAAACACAAAGAGGAATTAGGCCAGTCACATTACTCACGGTTGAGAAACCATAAAATGTCATAATGTCAAAACCATAAAGCGGTACAGGCAGCGGAGTGGTTTAACAGATAGACCACAGGTTTCAGGAAGAGCCATTTTCTATATAACTAATCACTCAGGCTCGGGGGAAAATAGTTTTAACAGTGTTCTGCATCTAAAAGAGATTATTACATAGGTTTTGTGGCTCTATTTACTTCCCAGTTTTAGTAATTGTGTGGTCTATGGTTGTGACATGTATTTTTTTTGTTTGTTTGTTTTTTTAACCTTCAGTGTCATTTAAATCTGTCTGTATGCTGTCTTCTGCACATCGAAGTTCCCTCTACTTGCTTTGTACAGTAGCTGAAACCCAATTTGTCTTGGCCAATTAAGCGCCCAGCACCAAAGAGACACAATGAAGTAAGATGTCCCTAGCAGGCTTCATGCCTAATTGTCAAAAGATGAAAAAAATCCCTCAGCGTTTTCGCTCACATTTGTTCACCTTCTCAGCGGTGCACCACAGGCTGCCGCTCTCTGAACACAGCCTCGCCTCAGGAAAGACACAGGCACCAGGGGCCATCAAAACACGCTAGTAAATTGGTGTTGAAGAGCCTCCTCAGTGATGTCTGCGATTGTAAGATGTCTGAACAAGAGGGGTGTAATTCATGGCTTCATTAATGTGCAGTGGCCCCAGACAGCTGAGCTTTTCGCAAAGCCGAATTTATCAGCCCCCACTGGTCAAATACAGAACGTACAGCGTGATATGCTAATGCCGCCCGTGTCGGACAGCCTGCGAGCCATTATCAAACCAATTCCTCTCCTTGTCTTCGCCAGCCTTTAAGAAAAGCATTGGACAAATGAACCTGAAATGCAATAAACATGACATTTCCATTTTGTCTGAGAAGTGGATAAGCTGAGAATTAATGTGAGCTGAGGTTCACCGTTTCCTGACCTTTTTCCACTCATCTGCAATTCCAATGTGCTTCCAGCACGAGCTGCCTCGTGCCTCAGTCTGGTACCTGACAAGCTGCTTTGTTGTAGCCATATTAGTAATGATCGCCAATGCCGAACTGTGTGTTTTCAACTGACCAACATCTCCAGTAAAGGTACAGGAAAAAGGATTTAGCACTTCTGCGTTCGACCGTTTTTGTAAACAAACCTAATGTGGGAAACATTAGGCCTTTAAATAGTAAGTGACATCAGTTTGCGACAATACGCTCCATTGTTAACGGGTTGTATAATAAGCAGCTTGTCTGGTCGTTCTGAGTCATATTGCAGTGTTTTTCGGCGTCATCCTTGAGGCTTGCGTGGCTGCTTTTTGGCAGTATATTTTAGGTTATTTGAGTTCACGCTCATCTGCCTGCTCAATACTTAATAGCTTTCAGATTTTCAGTCCAGCTGTCCAAACTCACCCTATCTGACACGTTTATAGGGGCCAATCACTGTTACAGTGTTCAGGCTGTCCTTACGCTGGGAAAAAGGAGTCGATAGCAATCCAATATGACCGTTTCCTCACATTGTAACAATCAGCTGTGGAGTAACTAGCTAAAAGTAGCCACTCTACTAACTTAACTGTTTTGCATTAGCTGTTTGCAGTATAGTTTCACACTTCTAGTATCAAGCATCCAGTATTTGTGTCTTTAAAATGTAGCATTGCTGTTTTTCCATGACCCGGTTTTAAATGCTGCTGTAGAATGTTTTCTATTTTTGTTAGATTTGTATAGTTTTTTTTTTTTTTTTTTTTACTCAAATTGCAGTTAAATTAGGGATTTTCTAGTTTTATTAGATTTCAGTATTTTTGACTCATTAGGTGTAACAAAAATTGTGTATTTTCTAGTTGTGTTTAATGTTTCAATGTTACATTTGTCTTCTCTAGTTTTATTTAGTGTTTGACTCGAAGTTAAGTTGAATTGGTATGTTTTCTAGGTTTTTTTTTTTTTTTTTTTTTAAGTTGCAGTTAAATTGGATTATTTTCTAGTTTTATCAAATTTATTACACTCATTAGGCAAAAAAGTGTATTTTTTTAGTTGTATTTAATGTTGTGATGTAAAAATAGTGTTCTCTAGTTTCATTTAGTACGGCTGACTGAAGTTAGTGTTAAATTGGGATGTTTTCTTTTTTATAGAAGTTGCCATTAAATTAGGGTATTTTCTGGTTTTATTAGAGTTCAGTATTTTTGACTCAAATTAGGTGAAAAACAGTTGTGTATTTTCTAGTTGTATTTCATGTTTTAATGTTAAATTAGTGTTCTCTAGGTTAATTCAGTGTGTTTGACTCAAGTTAGGGTTAAATTGGGATGTTTTCTATTTTTTTTTTTTTTTTTTTTTTAGTTTAGTTAAATTAGGCTATTTTCTAGTTTTATTAGATTTCAGTATTTTTGACTCAAGTTAGGCAAAAAATGTTGCATTTTCTAGTTGTTTTAATGTTTGTCAAATTAGTGTTCTTCAGGTTTATTCCGTTGTTTGACTTGAAAATGGGGATGTTTTCTTGATTTTCTTTTTTTTTTTTTTTTTTTTTTTAAACTTGCTTACATTAGGGTATTTTCTGTCTTTTATTAGATTTCAGTATTTTTGACTCATTAGGCAAAAAATGTGTGTTTTCTAGTTGTATTTAATGTTTTAATGGTAAATTAGTGTTCTCTAGTTTCATTTAGTGTTTGACTCAAGTTAGGATTAAATTGGGATGTTTTCAGTTTTTTTTTTTTTTGTGTGTGTATTTTGTGTTTAGTGTTTTCAGCAAAGTTAAATTTAGGTCTTATGTAGTTTTATTAAATTTTCATTCATTGTATTTATTTTAATATATTTATTTTTATTGAACTTATTAAAATAATCAAAAAACAATAAACGCAAGGAATAACATTTTTATCATCATTTAAAAATTGATTTGAATTAAAAATTAAGAATACAAGATGAGGATAAAATAGTTAAATTATTAATACGTAGCACAAGCTTTATTTCTATTCGTTTTTAGTATTTTCAACTCAAGGTGTTTTTTTGGATTTATCACTTTTTAGTATTTTCAGTACTTACTTTTTAGTAAGTTATGGTTAAATTAGTGTGTTTACTAGTATTTAGTTTTGTCAACTCACATTATGGGTAAATTAGGGCATGTTCTAGTTTTTTTTTTTTTTTTTTTTTTTTTTTTTTTAAATATTATTGTAAGTTTTTATACTATTACCCAAACTTTTTCACATGCTTTTTTCAGATGATTGTATTGTTGGGTAGTTAAACAGTAAGTGGTAGTATAGCTGACTTCATTTTTAAAAAAAGTAACTTACTACAGTAAAGGTAGATTTCTAAAATAACTATCATTAATGTAAATTTGTGATCTGTCTTTTTTCAAACAGCTTCATGAGAGCAGCTATGATGCCGGCAAAGCCCTGCAGCGGCTGGTGAAGAAACCAGTACCCAAGCTGATTGAGAAGTGCTGGTCAGAGGATGAAGTGGTGAGTGAACAAGTTAACTTTCTTCATTATGTGGCGAGAGAAGGCCGGATTTTCACTGGCTTTGTGTGTCGTCCACTGAAAAGCACTCAGGATTCCAACTCCTCCAGCAGAACAGGGCAGCTGCATCCTGTTTATGGCCTGTGGAATAAATCTTCCCAGCAAGGGAGAAGAAAAGGAGGGGGGGAAACAAAGTCTTGGTCAGCTTGCATTAGAAACTTCAATTTGATCCAAGTACCTGAATGCATTTTGCACTTCAGATATTAAAATTAAAGGAAAACCAACGTCTGCAGTGCCCTCAACTCTTTTCGTAGTCATCAAGTGAACTTGATTTCTGAACATAAATATTCAAAAAGTGTCCTAAATGTTTACCATCTCATTTCCATCTCAAGAGGCTTTAATAAGCCACAGTTTCTTGTCCTAGTTAAATCAATACTCATGTTTGTGAGTATATATGTACATACGTGTACACTCGCTGAAAAGGGGAATTTTAAAATTAGGTTTCGTGTTAATGCTGCCAGCGAGCCTATTAAAAAGATCAGTTAGCCTGTGCGTATCGATTCACATTGGCATGTTTAACTGAGTGTGGGCCTGTTTTTTTTTAATGTACGCGGGAGAAGCTTGTGTGAAGCGAACTGTATAACAGTCTGTCTGAGATGAATAATAGAGACGCTGAATAAATACTGCATGAGCGCAGGCCTCGATTACACCACTGTTGGTATTTTTCTCGGTGGTGCGCGCGCCCGGCAGGAGGCTGTTTGGGGCAGGCGGGCCGCCCCCTCCTCCCCGTCTGTAACCCAGCCAGGCCACCACTGCACTGTCAAGGACACCGCTTCCCCGATCTGATTTCAAGTTGTGCTTTTGCAGCCCTGCAGCCTTGAGGGACAGGTGTAAATGTACCCCTGACCTTGGACGCTCGCACCAGCCCCGCTGCTCCTCATTTATTTATCATCCCTCGCTTTCCCTCTCTCTTTCAGCCTGCAGGTCCACGGCCTCATTATTCCTGCTCTTTTTCCATCGCTCCTTTTTGAAATGTGAATAAAAGTGACAGTGACTGTCTCAGAAATGACAGAATCATCCCCTCTTCAGGGTCACTTGTCACCCGTCTCCCTCAGCCGCTCGACACGGCCCTCGGAGCCTCTCTTCCCTTCGACTAGCCCGCAGCACTTTCGGCTGCTGAAAGAAAGAGCGTGCCATTTTATTTCTTTTCCCATGCCACAGTTTATCTGGAGATTTCTGTCAGATCCCGCAGTAATGCTCTGTTACTGGCATTTCATATGTAACACCCTTTAATCTTGTAAGCCATTTTAGTAATGCAGTTTAAGAAATATATAGTCTGATGTGACAGTTTATGTATATTCTGAACAGTAAGATGTTTGTTTTTAAAAGAAGTCTCTTCTGCTCACCGAACCTGCATTTATTTGGTTTAAAGCACAGCAAAAACAGTACAAGTTTGAAATATTTTTACTATTTAAAGTAACTGTTTTCTATTTGAATAGATTTTAAAATGTAATTTATTCCTGTGATCAAAGCCCAATTTTTAAGCATCATTCCTCCAGTCTTCAGTGTCACATGATCCTTCAGAAATCATTCTAATATGTTGATTTGCTGTTAAAGAAACATTTTTCATTATTACTATTATTATTATTATTATTATTATTATTATTATTATTATTATTATTATTATTATTATTATTACTATCGATATTTAAAGCAGTGCATTTTTTGATGAATGGAAAAATCCAAAGATCAGTATTTTATTTGAAATAAAAAGCTTTTGTAACATTATACAGAATTATAGAAATTATTTTTATTTAGCAAAGATGCTTTAAATTCAAAAGTGCTAAAGACATTTATAATGTTACAAAAAATTTCTATTTCAGACAAATGCTGTAAATTTTGTATTCATCAAAGAAACCTGATAAAATTCTACTCCGCAGTTTTCAACATATTAATAATAATAATAAATATTTTTGAGCAGCATATCAGAATATTAGAATGATTTCTGAAGGATCATGCGACTGGAGTAATGATTCTAAAAATTCAGCTTTAAAATCACAGGAATAAATTACGTTTTAAGATATATTCAAATAGAAAAGTTATTTTAAATAATAGAAATATTTCACAATTGTACTGTTTTTGCTGTACTTTGTATCAAATAAATGCTTGGTGAGCAGAAGTGACTTCTTTTAAAAAAAAACAAAAAAAAAACATTAAAAGTCCTACTGTTCAAACTTTTTTTTTTTTTTTTTTTTTTTTTTTTTTTCTCACAAAAATGTGAGTAGTTAAGCTCATAAATAAATAAATAATAAATAAATAATGGACCTAACTACTCAAATACACTGAGTAACAGCAGTGGTCGATCATGAAAACATGCTACTTGCATGAAAACACGGATCTAAATACAATAATTTTTTTTATTTGGAAATTCCATTATTTTTTAAAAATATCTACAAATAGAAAAACTACTTCAAATTGTAATATTTTACGACATTTGCTGTTTTTAATGTTTTTTTGATTAAAAAGGCAGCTTTGCTATGCTTTAAAACATCTGGCAACAAATCAAACAAACATTTACAATATTTTAAAAAACAATTATTGATCCCAAACTTTTAGAAGGCATTGTAGTTACCTAAAAAACAGACGGTAGATAGTTCTTTAAATTAAAATCTGGTGATTTTTATTATCCTCGTGTCATACAGATTTGGAATGACAGATTTGATGAGTCAGTAACTGATTATCATTTTGGGGTGAACTGTCCCTTTAAGAGAGTCTGTGTTCGAATGTGTCTGTGATGCCCAAAAATTCAGCTCACTGGGTTTTGAAACACAAGCAGAAAAAGAGCATAGAGTGTTGTGTTTCAGTGTGTCTGATATATGACCACAGCGAGGGCTGCTATCTGTTCCTCTGCCCTGCTGCGTATTATCTCGGGCTTGTCACGGGTTGACGAATGACAGCGTGAAGCTCCAGATAGTTGAAGTGCTGTGAGCGGCAGCGGGCAACCTGGCAAGACTGCAGCCCCCCAGTGGCGAACGAAGAAGCCTGCACATTTTCTCCAATCAAACACCTCCCTTAATATTAATCTAGGTGCACACGAATAAAGAGAGGCGGGTCTTTAGAGAAGGGAAGAATATTTTAAAACCATCCCTGCTACAGCACACTATGACTTTTCTCCTGTGGACCAAGGAACTAACCACCCATTTAGAAGGTTATGTAGTTATTCAGCTCAGTGGTTTTCAACTGGTTTGCTTTAGGACCCAGAATTTACATGGGACGTTAAGTGGTGACCCAACAGTACAAAAAGTGTTATATAAAAATGTCCTTAATCTAGCTTTAAAATATGTGACCCTGGACCATAAAAACAAGTCATAAGGGTCGATTTCTTTTAAATTAAGAATTTAAAATAATCTAAAAGCTGAATAAATAAGCTTTCCATTGATGTGTGGTTTGTTAGGACAATATTTGGCCTAGACGCAACTATTTGAAAATCAGGAGTCTCAAAAGATTAAGAAAATCGCCTTTAAAGTTGTCCAAATGAAGTTCTTAGCAATGCATATTACCAATCAAAAATGAAGTTTTAACATACTTATGGTAGGACATTAACAAAATATCTTCATGCAACATGATCTTTATTTAATATACCAATGATTTTTGTCATAAAAGAAAAATTGATCATTTTCACCCACACAATGTATTATTGGCTGTTGCCACAAATATACCCGTGCTACTCATGACTGGTTTTGTGGTCCAGGGTCACATATAATATGTGAATGTAATGTTGAATAAAATCTAAATATAAAATAGTATAATATAGTGCAGTCAATCTTTTTTTGTAATTGTAAAAAATTTAAATATATACATCATAATGTATATATCACATTTATAAACAGACCTGCAGCCTACCAGATGACAACCACTAATTTATTTGGTGATTTTTTTTTTTTTTTTTCTTTTGCTGGACTATTTTACTTGTGTGTGAAGTGAAATCAGTTACGCTCAGATTTAAAGACTGTTTTATTGCCACGAGAGAGTTGCACAGGCAGGAAGGGTGTGTTGGAGTATTTCCTGTCACCTTTGGTTTTACACAGTACACAAGAAAAGCTGCGGTTTCGCTGAATCTATGCATATTTATAGACTCAAGCGCTAAGCAAACGCTTAAGCGACGGCCTGATTTAGAAGCCTTTCCAGGCATCTGCTCATATTAATAGGACTAGCGCTACGTCTGGGCCTTTGATAGTCTTCCCTCACGTCTCTCTTCATTTCTGTTGTGGTTTTGATGTTATGTAAGGTTAAAATGGACAGGATGTGGGCTGGCTCTCATCTCTCTTTGTGGTCGCTTTGTGTGTGAAAGTGGCATCATCGTTGCCGTCATGTCGAATCACATTTGTGCGAAACGGTAATTGTATACTCACTCGTTCGTTGTTTAAGTGAAAGGCCAAGCACAGTGATTTCATAAGACCCCCCCTGTGTTTGTGCCATTGAGCTAAATGTTAGGCATTCCTGGTATTTGAAGACTGCCAGACTCTCTGTGTGTGTGTGTGTGTTTGTTTGTGTTGGACACACTTAGTGTGTTTTGTGCAGAGTGGTCTGACACCATCTGTTTGTACATGCTCGAATGATCTTAACCAGTTTTACAGCTTTTAACAATTATGATTTAGGCAGGAAGTGCGCACGCATCACAATAGGCTTTTCAGCTGTATTCCCTTCTCCCCTCTCTCTTTTACAATAGAGCACTGTCGAGCAGAGAGAGAGAGAGAGGCAGAAAGCAGAGCCAGCGCACTGGAACAATTTTTGACAGAAAGAAGCCTGTTGTTTCGACAGAGCGGGCGGCTGGTGACTCGGTAGCGCTCGCCTCCCCCCTTTCACCCCTCCTCCACTCGCCCCTCGTTCTCCGGCCCCTCCCGTCATCTGCCCTGTTGCCTAGCAACGGCGGGCCCGAGCAATCGTAGCAGAGGCAGAGCAATTCAGGGAGCAGATTGGTGGATGATTTATTAGTTGCGCTCAGAGTGCAGCGAGCCCAGGCAGCTGAAATGGAGCCTTAAAGTGGAGCCGACACGCAGCGAACGAGACGTAGTCGCCTGCCCGCAGTGCACTGTAAATATTACAGTAGTGGAAACATAATTAAGGTGACATAATCAGGCCGCTAACACGCGCCGCTCTGGCAGGTGTAATTGATTTTTGTCCTGCCGGTCAGGATCCGGGACCTCGGATAATCAAGGCGCGCAAGGATCTCTTTGACGCCTAATGTGCCTGTACACACCTTAGACCTGTGGTCAACAGGCTAGCGATTAATTACCAAACGAGGCTGTTGACTTAACTTTATTTTGCACGTTTCGATGTTACACCCATTAAGATATTGAGTAAAATAATTTAGGTGCTTGGAGTGTCTGACGTGTTGCAACTCATAACTAGTACTTTAGTCAGAGGTGCGTTTAAAGATCATCACATGCTGTTTTTGCACATTGCACCACCTACTGGTTAATCATCCGCCTCTGGATGAAATGCCGTCAGTAGTGGTTTTTACGTATCTTGATTTGATTATGATTTCTTTTAAAACCTTGTAAAGAGAAACAAGCAATCCTCGCTGAAGATTGTTCTTTCTAAACGCCATGTGTAAACAGTTCCCCGTTACATAACCGGTATGCATTTGAGAAGAAGTTTGGCAAGAGCGGCGGAGGAGGAACTCCATGACTGGTTTTGCAGTTGGCTTTTAACCACGTCTAAAACCTCTACAAAGATCGCCCTGGCTTTTTCTCTGCTTAGTGAAACTGTACGGTTCCTTTCTACAAACCGCCGTGAGGGGGTTGGAGTTTGAGTAATGAGAAGAGCAGACGTAGACTTGATGTCTCAGAACATGCATGTGTGACACGGCCCCTGCGATCCGCCATGCATTGCACAAATCCGCTCCGGGTTTTCCGGCCAGCCGTAGACCAGAGGCTCTCTAGCAGAAAGATCACATGTAAAGCCTTCCCCTTTGTAGTGGAGGAGCAGAGAGTGACAAGCTATCTCTTGCTCGTAAAAAAACGACGTACCTTCGGAGACTTTGTGGATTTGCACCTCAATTTTGTTGCTGCCCGCAAGTGGATGTAGAGATTTGGGTCGTGTGCCGAGTGGACTTTTCACGGGCTTTCTGAACTGTTTGTTGAGGACCGTTGACTGAGATTACTGTGGAGCGGGGCTCGCCGCTGGAACAAGAAAGTAAATCTGCTGGTTGTCTGCTTCGCTGGTTATGAATGTTTCTGCCTCCGCTTTTTATGGCTCACAGTCTGTGGCTCTTAAAGGAATAGAAAAGCATAGAAGCTACACAGTCTCCTTTTGTGTTACAGCAGCCTGTGTAAACACATTTTATTTTGGGAGTTCGGTTGGTGTCGTAAAAGTTATTTTCTTATGGTTTTATTAATTGTTTTTGAGCAGTGTTTGCTTAAGTTCAGTTTGTTTCCAGTAACTATAAGCAAATAGGTTTGTAATTCTAGTAGTTTGCGCAGGAATCAGGCAGCTGTTTGAAGTGCGAGCGTGCAAATTGTAAGATCAGGGAGAAGTGTGTTGTGATTCGCCGTAAGTTATTGAAGTTCTGTTTCAGCTTTGAAGTTCGGTGTTGTGCGACACTCATATGCATATCGCCTTGTTGAACTTTCACTAAGATTTCAAACGAGCTGCCATCGTGTTTCTACTCCGCTGTGGTTTAATCTCCGCTTCTATTCCTGCTTTTGTTGTCATTTCCCCTCTTTTTTGTTTTTTGTTTTTTTCACTGTAGCTGAGCTGTGCTAGCACAAGCAGAGATTTTAAGATTAAGATCACAACATTTGTTTTCTTCCCGTTGCGTTTCACAATGTAATGTATGTGTCTATTGTTAGGGGTGGTTAAAAATCTAACTTTATTTGATCTCTCTTGTTTTTTTTGTTTTTTTTTCAACAGAAACGGTTTATAAAGGGTCTAAGGCAGTACGGGAAAAACTTTTTTCGGATTCGGAAAGAATTGCTCCCTAACAAGGAGACGGTAAGTCATTTGTTTCTCATTGAATGCATTTGTCATCGTTCATTGACACTAAAGCAAACTCCTTTTCGCTGTGGTTTCTCTTTTGTTTTGAAATTGAAGCTACATCGTAGTGGTTTTGAAAACAGTGAGGTTAAGGAAATGATTGAAAGCCATAGCTTACGCATAGACTTGAGTGCTTGAATATTAGATTTAACAGTAAGCATGTTAGGTGCTTAAACAGGGGCCCTGAGACGTGTGTTTAGTCAAAACAGAATCATGACTGTTTATATAATATTTGGTTACAGCTCAGTACAGCTACACAGCTGATTACTGATGCCTCAAAGAACTAAACTTCTATTAGGCTTAAAGTTTAGTACTTTAGTTTAAGTGCAAAATGTAAGTAATATAAGAAATTGTAGCAAAGTGTATGTAATTTTGTTACTTTAAAAAAAAAAAATGCACTGTACCTTTTTAAATTTGTTGTCTGTTAAAATGTTAAAACATATTACTTTGCATTTCACAGTATTCATAGCAGTTTTTTTTTTTAATATTAGAATGATGTCAGAAACTCATCTTTAAACTTTTATTACTATTAAAGCATTCTATAGTAAATACATTAGGTATTTTTATACTATACATTATATACATTTTAAATATAATATAATTTCCAAATACCTTATATGTGGCCCTGGACCACAAAACCAGTCATAAGTCGCACGGGTATATTTATAGCAATAACCAACAATACATTGCATGTGTTAAAATTATCGATTTTTCTTTTATGCCAAAAATTATTAGGATATTAAGTAAACATCATGTTCCATGATTATATTCTGTGAATTTCCTACTGTAAATACATCAAAACTTAATTTTTGATTAGTAATAAAAGCTAAGAACTTCATTTGGACAACTTCAAAAGTGATTTTCTCAATATTTTGATATTTTTGCATTAAAAAAAATATTTCTCATCCAAATGTTGTCCTATCCTAACAAACCACACATCAATGGAAAGCTTATTTATTCAGCTTTTTTTAATTATAATATTATATTTAGATTTTAAATTGACCGTTACGTCAGGTTTTGTGGTCCAGGGTCACATTTGTATATGTATACATATAATATGTATATATACGTACGCATATATTTGTATATATATAATTTTTTTACATTCTTTTAGCATGCTTAAGTACAGTATGTTTTGTTTTATCAGGTCAGTTTTATCAGGTCAGCTGTAAGCTCTACTGGCCTCAATGTCATGTCAGAGACTGAAACACAAGCTCTGGCTAATAGGTCGGTTATCAAGTGCATGTTTTGTAGGATATTGACTCAATGCTCAATGATTAGTCAGTGAAGAAAATCCCTGTTAACAGAGAGAAGCTGTGTAAAGACCTGTCACCCTACAATCATTGATAGTTGTTTTTGACTCTTCATGCTGAACAGCACGTATCCCGCTGGCCATAAATATAATAACATATTTAAAATGACCCTTTGCGATTATTAGTGAACTGCGTGACCCTCTAGATGAAACAACAAAGCGAAATGCAGAGCAAATAATTATTAACTAAGTGCGTGTACACACCCAGATACCTGTTTGGCGAGTGCAGCAATGCACTTTTGTGCAGAAATGTGTTGCACGCTGGTTTTTGTTTACCTGCGACGAGGAAAGAAGATATGTTGATATCATCATTTTTTTCCATTTTCACTTGTTCAGAAGAAATGGTTTTGCATAAGTACTGTAAAACGATTAATCACAATTAATCGCATCCAAAATCAGTTTTTGTTTACATGATGTGTATGTATAATGTGTATACTTGTATATATAAATACATACATACAGTATAGTTTTTGAAAATATTTTCATGTATTCACATTTATGTATTCATATTCATATAATAGATATTATATATAAATATTTTTAAAATATAAACACATTTTTCTTAAATATGTACATGCGTCTGTTTTTATATACATAATAAATATACACATTACACACATATTATATAAACAAGTGCTTTTATTTTGAATGCGATTAATCATTTGACGCCACTATTTTGCTTTTTTTGTGCACGGATTTACTCCTGACAGAATGTTTGAAAATGTTTTTTATATTGATTTAATATCAAATCCCATTCACGTGGAAACATTTGTTGCGTTTGTCAGTTTTTGCGTGCATACGTAAACAAGCATAAACGTAAACCAGGACAAAAAGAAAGAAGAGAGGAGAGATGGAGGCATAACAGTCTTGCTCAAGAGCAGGGTTGAGGGGTTAGTTCAATATACACTAAGAAAAGCGAGCGTTCTCTAAAAAGCCCCACTTTGCGTAAGATTGAAGTCGCTTTTGTGCTGAAAGCCAGCTCTCTGTGCAAGTGCCAGTCAATACCCCGCGGAAAGCTTGATTTATTTTCTCTACAGTCCTTTTCCCACTCTCCCATTTCGTTTGCCATATCTCTCTTTCTTCTGTATGACTTTGAGCATATTCTGAAACTCCTTCCTTCCATTCATCCAACATGAAACCTTTTCCTGCTCCTCAAATAGCAGCATTTCTAGTGAAGACTCTTTCCTTTGCATTTCTTCTAGTTAATCTGGTCCAGGGTTTGATATGACCGTAGCGTTTTTAAATGCCCAGGGCCGTGGAGGGCGATACAGTGCAGCTTTTCTGCCTCTCCCCATTTTTCCCCTCAGCACTTATTAGCTGGGTTTCTCATAAAGAGCCAGTGCCAAGGCTAAGCACCCACTGCTGTGCAAACACACCAGGCCTGACTAGCTCTCTGGAATGCTTTATATGAAGTCAAATAAAAGAGGAAGCTGGGGAAGTGGGTGTGTCGTCTTACTGTCTCTGCTCTTTTCGCTGCCACCATTTCCTCCACTTGAAAGACAACGTCATGGAATAATTTGTGTACTGGTGCAAGAAATGTTCCCAAACAAACCCGGCATGATGTGTCTACAGATCGCAGATAACACAGCTTTGCAGTTCTGTCCATGTGCTGTCCCAGAAAGACTCTCTCTACTCTTCAGATGCTCGTCTTTAGTGATTTGGATACATTATTTTAATGCATTTTATTTAAATTTTTTTTTTTTTTTTTTTTTTTTGTGCATGTGATTTTATGGTTACAGTGCAGTTCTTTAACCTTTTGGAAACCTGCCCTAGGCTTTTAATGCCAGGTAGACCCTTTTTGCAGGGGGGCGCAGACTAACTGGTAACGCTCCAAAGCTTAAGTTGCACCTGCAGGAAAGAATATTAGGTTGTAAAATAGACACGAGCGTGGGACGAGATGTATGGGGGACATTTTCCGTCACGTTGGAAAAACAGCCGTATCGTAAAGCGTCCGTGGCGTAATCCATGCAACATTGCTGGCGTTGCAGAGAGGTGAAGCTGCGGAGGATCCAATTGTGCAAGGAGGCAGCCCTGGCCCTCGGGTCCTGTAATTTTCAAGCTAAGATGGCCAAGATGATAGAACTGTTCTCGGCACAACCTTGTAGCAGATGTTTGCCCTGGTGCGATCTGTATAAATGTCAAATTGAATTCATTGCAAAGACGTTAGCCCCGCAGCCAGTGCCCTAGAGAGGCGCTTGTGTGATTAGAGGTATTCGGGCTTGGGCACTAATTAAAATGGCTAAAACTGGCGGCCTGCTCGATCGCCAGCAGCTGTCCAGGCTTGATAAAATAGTCTGCTTGTTTTGGTAAATGTTGTTTATGGAAATCTCGGTGTGCTTGGCCATTTTGCATGGTTTAGGCTCTTTTGATAGGCTATCCAAGTAAATTATAATTCTTTCTGTTTGTTGTGTATGAAGAGTGGGCATGGATAGCCTGTGTATTGTTTGCTCTCTGGCTTTTTGAACAAAGCTGTGGCTGTACAACTTGATCTTTTGGATTAAAGAGATCGACCTCCATCAAAAAGTCTTGCTGTGGCGTACTTTTGCCTCCATTGGTTAAAAGCGCTTACAGCAGGGAAACACAACTGCTGATTCCTCTGCTTGTGCCTCGTTGACCTGCGAGCACACACGGCTTATTCTTTCTTTCCCAACAGAAAACCGGCAGCGCAGCAGGGATCCGCTGTCTATTTAACATCCTTTTACACCCCGCTCTATCAGCCAAGGCCATTGTAGCACGCTTTTTTTTTCCTCTCGCATTTGACTGATTTAACCACAAGGTTGGGCAATCGTATTTGAATGGAGCCTGTTTTTGCAGTGTGCTACATTGCTTTGTTGACTTTGGAGCAAGGTTACAGTAATATACGTCTCCTCTCAATGTGATTTTTCAGGGCTCTTCTCAGACGGTATAACAGCAGCATTTATTTTGACTGTCAATATAGACTGTCTAGAGTGGGAGCAAAAATTGGTGGCAAGGCATTTAAAAAATGAAGAGCTATCAACTTGGTAGGAACTGGAAAAATCTGCTTTTTTCACTTTACATTTTTTACTTTACATTTTACGTTTTGTCTCTTTACAGACACACACACACACACACACACACACACACACACACACACACACACACACACACACACATATATATATATATATATATATATATATATATATATATATATATATATATATATATATATATTCCAGTTAATTTCAAACTGCTGTTTTTTTTTTGTTTAGTAAAAATTACAAAAACAAATTATAAAAAAAGATCTGTTTTTGCCTATAAACTCTTCATATATGTGTACATAATTAAAAAGAATTTTTATTTTTAAGAATATTTTTTTGCAGTTAATTTTGCTGTAAAAATTATATATATTGTGTGTGTGTGTGTGCATATATATATATATATATATATATATATATATATATATATATATATATATATATATATATATATATATATATATGTGTATATATATATATATGTATATATATATATGTATATATATGTATGTACACATTACATTTAACATATCTTTGCATTACGTTTTTGTTCTGGTCTTTTTTTTTTTTTTTTTTTGACAAAAAAAAAAACGTGTATATGCACATACTATATAAAAATTATGTTAATGAAGAAAATAGTCAAAAATCATCCATTTCTTCAGTGTGTGAAATGTAAAGTGCCATAAGTTAGTCAAACTTCTTTCAGCTCTCTTTTCCTTTCACAGGCTTGAATTTGTCTTTACCTCTGCATTTCCCTCCCGCCCACATGTACACGGGCACAATCAGTCCCATGCAAGAACCGGAAAGCACACAGGCCAACTCGACTAATTAATGTTTACAGCTGCACATCGGCTGTCTGTACCTAGTGACCAAATGTTCTCGTATCAAAAACATTGTTTAACCAAGCAAATGCTCTTGAGGTTTTCTTCAGGCTGGCTTGATTGTCTGTTGCTATCTTCCATTTTCTCTTTTCCCCCCTCGCTGCCCTCCCTCGCATTCTCTGCTGCTCTCCTTCCCCTGTATTTGCCAACTACAGCCTTAACCGTTTGGCTCACTGTCAAAGCAGGGGCCTTTTGTGGCTTCGTCACAAATCTGCCAGGAAAAACAGAAACCATCTGTTCAAGTCCAGGCCTGAGTGTGGATGAGTGTATAAATACAGGAGTTTAGGCCTCGCACCCATCCTACACACAGACGCACACATGACCAGAAGGTCCAGCCACGGTTTCTCCCCAACGTTCTGCCGCAATGAAAAGAAGCGTAATCTGTTGGAAATTACAGTTTGTGCACGCACGCTCGCACATCGTCGGTTTTCTCGAGGCGAAATCAGAGTGGAAAAGCGCTTCTCTGTGCCGTGATAGGAGGTAAGCCCTTTCCTTGTCAGATAATCCACCCTCCAGAAATATTCTGCAGATGGAAGCATTCTGAAATGTCTCATAATTCCAAGCTTACGTTGTCAGTATCTCTCGCTCCCTGGCACACACTCTTCTCTTCTGCTTAGAGATTCAGGGCTAATGGAGGAAATTCCACATACACGAGTAGCTTTACGCATTTATCCTGGCTCTGGGGGGACAAGCTATTTGGGAAAATGTATTTTCGGCTTCTCATGTCGTACAAAATTCCAGTGCCGTTTCAACCACAAATAGTATTAAAAATGCTACAGATTCATAAAGTTGAGAGTATTCTCCCAAAATGAAATTACCAGGCAACTTCTGTTGAATAAAACAACAAAGTAGGATAGCAAGTAACCCAATATGGCTTTACATATCAGTAAATACCAGTGCATCTCCATCTCCCCTGGGAAGTCCAAAAGTTATAGAGTTTTCTAAACAAATTTTAGAGTTTGAAAATAAAATGCATTTTATTTTATTTATTTTTTTCAAGACCAAAGTCAATGCACAAAACCTATTTTGGACGATGTCAAAAACATCTGCATACAAATGAAACCTTGTGTTATCAATATGCTGGACCACAAAACCAGTCGTGAGTAGCACGGGGTATATTTGTAGCAATAGCCAACAATACATTGTATGGGTCAAAAATTTTGATTTTTCTTTTATGCCAAAAATCATTAGGATATTAAGTAAACATCATGTTCCATGAAGGGATTTTGTACATTTCCTACCATAAATGTATCACATTTTAATTTTTGTTTAGTAATATGCATTGCTAAGAACTTCATTTGGGTTTTCTCAATATTTTGATGGTTGTATCTCGAATATATTGAATATCCCGAATATTGTCCTATCCTAATAAACCACACATCAATGGAAAGTTTATTTATTCAGCTTTCAGATAATGTATAAATCTCAATTTCAAAAAAATGATCCTTGTGACTGGTTTTATGGTCCAGGGTCACATATATATACTAAATAACGGCCCCAATACCGAACCCTGAGGAACTCTCTTTACAAAATACCTTCTTTTGTGTTGTATGACAGTAAATCAAAATGACATGAGGGTAAATTTTCATTTTTGGGTGGACCATTTATCTTTTTTTGGTTAGCATAATGTTTTGCACACTAGTGCATCCAGAAAACGAGAAAATAAAGGCTCAAATTTGACATTTGATGCTCACTACAGAGTTGAGAGAAATCTCAGTTTTGCTTCCAACAAACCTACCTTGACACACAAAAACCTGGCTTTGTTATTCAAGCTGTCAGTCTTAGCACTTGACACTAACTCGCTATGTGCATCTAGCTTCACAGGCCTCCACTGCAAACAGAAACTCGCAGGAGACATTTCCTCCCCCAGATGTCATCTTTTATTTTGCTTCACAGTAGGACATCTCCTTATATAAAAGACTAATAGCTTCTTCTTTGCCCGTCCTACGTTTCTGTGCAGCACCTTGAGAAAAATTGCCTTTTTTTTCCCTTATCTGTGCGACGAACAAACCGGCAACGTCTTGTCAGAAAGAATGGGCAGCGCCGAAGCGGGTGAGGGATGAGAGAAAAACCCGGAGCCGTGACTTGGCACAGCCCTTCCACGCTTCTAATCAAATCATATTTCCTCTTCCATCTCCTCTCTTCCAGCTTGAAAGGGGATTTTTCTACAGCTCTCCATCGTACAGTTATCGCCCAAGGAAATTTGTCATCATCACAGATGATCCTCTCAAAACATTTCATCACTCTTTTCATCCTCATTCCCCCACTCCTCTACATATTGCTCGAGCAGATTGCATTAAACATCACTGCGTTATCTTCGCCCGTGAATGTCTGCTCTTCTCCAACCTTGACACCTGTCTTGATAGCCTGTGGACTAAATTACTTTTGAATGACCACGGTGATTCCTTTCACAGCGTTATTACGCCAAACCCCGGAGAAATTTTTCCTCTGCCTTCCTCTAGGACGTTTAAGAGCTATGAAGTGCTCCGGCGAAATGGTTGAGGGCTAAAATGACCTTTTCTTTTTATCTTCTGTAGCATTAAGTTGAGGTTTCATGCTTCAAAGCTCACATCAAATAGAGGGAGCGAAAATAAAAAGCAAGGGGCAACCGTGAGGAAGGGGAGGGGGATGCTGTGGCGAACAGTCATTAGGCTGTGAAGAAAGCCAGCCCGCTGTCCTGCTGAACAGTTTTGATCTGCACATTTCAATTAAATTTCACATCAGGAAGCCTGCCATCCTTTGGCCTGCACCTGCGCCCTGACCGACCCCGCCAAAAAGCCTTTTGCTCTCAAACGCGGGCCCGGGCCTTTCGCCATTGCGCGTTCCACTCATCATATCACATAAATAACCCGCAGGAGCTCGGCTTATTCCTAAGAGATATAACAAGATGTGAGTAGAAATGGCTAGTTTACTTCAAAGCTTGTGATACTTGAAGCTGACGCTTGTCAGCCTTGTGTTTCTCATTTGGCGAGCATTTGTACGACCCACAAGTGATTGTGATAATTGATATTCCTCATACATGTGTCCATTGGGCCACTAAGATGGCATACTCTGTGTCTGATGCATGTGGAAACATTTTGAGAACATCGGCGTGCTTTATTTGATGTCTTTGTGATGAATTTTTATTTTCTCTCCAATGGCATATTCACATCTCGCCATTACTTCCAAGAGCATAAAGTGGATTTATATTCTAAACGCCGAGTGCTTTTTGATGAAAATTATGCCGTACCTTGATTTGCTTTTGGAAAAAGGGTCAGTCAAAGCTTCTAAGAAGCTGTAAGCACACGACTTATCTTGTGTGTTTGCCCATGTCAGACATAGTAGCTTAGCTGGCCAGCCTCAGTTTTATAGCCTTTCCATCAGACCGCCGCAGCTTTTTTTTGTGTGTGATTTATGTAAATGTAATTCATATACTCAAGTGCAGGCATCCGAGGCGAATCTATATGGTTCAGTAAAATTCACTCAAGCAATAAAATAGCCTATGAATAGTCTGATAGGATTGGAAGTACATGTTTTTCCGCTTGCTGCCAAGAATAGTTTGAAGTGTTTGCCGTAAAGCTGTTAATGTGTTGGGGAGAGCAGCATTTTAATGACCAATTTATGTCAAGAAGAACAGCCGAAGCAAAGAGGGAAAGCAATCAATACGCATTAAAGATACCCAAGCCCCATTCAGACTGAGTTTAACAGACCCTGTCAAACCTCATGACTGTCCTCTTCACTCATTCCTGCACCATTAAAACATTAAAGCATGTTAAGAGCTCATGCAAGCCGTTCCAATGCAGTGTCTTGAAATGCATATCCAAAATCAGGCAAATGATACAGTTGGAAAGAAACTGAAAGGTACAAGAGGAACCACCGCAGGAAAAGTGCGTAATTGCTTCTCCACCAAACAACGGTTTCAGGGCTTGTGTGTTTTGAGTGTGTCCGGAAAGCGACAGTTAATTTGCGCAGGCTGCCTCAGCAAAGCGTCTTCTGATCCATGATTGCATGTGTTAATGTTTCAGTAGGGTATTGATTTCCTGGCTGGCTTTTGTGCTCGGGATTTATATGCCTTACTCCCTGGCAAGCGCGCCCTCTGAATGTTTGATTAAAGTTCAATTGACTCTTCTAGCACAGGGGCTTGGAGCCATTTCACTCCCTATTTGTAGCGCCAAAGCTCTCCCTGACATGTTCCTTTGTTTCCATTCAAGCGCCTGCCACCCAGGCAGCCACCAATGTACTGATCCTAATATCCCAGCATTCAGAGAGCTTCGCTGCCTAATCCTGGGACAGACACGGCCACGGCACAACAAGCCAGCCTGCTGGCAAACCCGGCGTGGATTCTTTGTCCAGGACTCTGTACCTTCTCCCTTCCCTTCTATCTGTCATCAAAACCAAACTGGTTTCATCAACTGGTTTTTCAGCGCAGCTGCCTTATCTGTTTGACATTTGAGGCTTTTTATTCGCTTATCAAGTTGTATTCACATCTAACAGATCAACGTTAGTTTTGTTGTATAGTAGTTAAAGAGTTTCTTTGTTCGGTACAAACAGCTGGCTCATGAGATGCGTTTTCTCTCTCACAGGGGGAGCTGATCACCTTTTACTATTATTGGAAGAAAACCCCAGAGGCTGCTAGTTGCAGAGCCCACCGCAGGCACCGCAGACAACCCGTCTTCCGCCGGATCAAGACCCGCACTGCCTCCACTCCCGTCAACACTCCCTCCCGCCCGCCTTCCAGCGAGTTCTGTAAGTGCAATCTGCCTCTCTTCCCCCTAGAGACAGAGAACAGACTCTTGTCACAGCTAAACATGACATCCCTGAAACTCCCAGGACTAATATGGCTTTTCAGAGCGCAGATCCCCCTCTGTGATTCTTCAAAGTAAACAGCTGAAATCTCATATCCGATAAGAGACGTAACAGGGAGGGATCGCTCTTATTATGTGTACTATACTTGTCTCTTCAAAGAGCCACTGATAATGTGTTAAGTGGAGCAGGCTTGTCTTAAAGAGACTGTAGTTGTGAAATGATGTTCATTAACCAGCATGTTTATCTTTTTCAGTGGACTTGAGTTCAGCCAGCGAAGATGACTTTGACAGTGAAGACAGCGAGCAGGAACTGAAGGGCTACGCCTGCCGTCACTGTTTCACTACCAGTGAGTGCTTAATTTATCATATTAGAGACCCAGCACTTGTATAACTTCACTTAGGGCTGAGCGATAAATCGATAACGATAATAATCGCGCAATATGAATTTCCTCGATAGACGATAACAAGAGTTTGGTAAATGTTCAATATAATGCGGCAAAGGAGGAACAAAAGAGCGCTAGTCAAAGCGCCACTCGGACCGTTTATCCTCGCTGTTGAGTCTCGGTCACTAAATGGCGCCAGTGTGAAGCGCTTGAATTCAGTGAAGAACACAAATGACTCGGTTTATAGCCAGATGAAACAGCACTGACAGGCAGGAGAACAATGTGTGCAACAATACAGTCAGAAGGCTTTTCAATCTATTTGTTAGGAAATTGAGAGGAAATTGCCATCATTTACCATGGATTTACTGTAGTAGCACTAACTGCACAGTGGTATTGTGTTAGAAATGTGGGTATATTTGTCGAATTTTATTATATTATTAATGTAGACGTGTTAAATGTATTGGAGGAGGAGTAATGGAATATAATTACAGTATTTTTTGTGATTAAGTTATAGAGTTCATGCATTTGTACTAAATGTATATAGACTACTGTATTTCATACAAGTACCTAGGAACCATATTACATTTTTAACATGGTATTGAGTTGCTATATTTGTTACTATGGAAGAGCAATGGTTCATTTAAAAAAAAGAAACATACAGTCAGAATAATTCGATTTCACCATATATAAAAATGAGGTTGCTACCAGTTTTACAGATATTACTTATTTTGATAATGAACATAAATCTATATCTGCATCCTAACTCAAGCTACTATCAAATGTGTATTTCTACGAAAAAAAGTATTATTATTATTATTATTATTATTATTATTATTAATAATAATAATATTATCAGGTAACACAAACCTGTTTCTTGATTTGAAACAATATTACTCATTAAAACATGCAACAAACAACTAAGAATTTATTTTTTTCTAATAAGATATTTATTTTGTTAAGGAAGAATGACTGGAAAAAGTGTGAAGAATTCAAAAAACATTGTGTCATGTTCTGATCATATAGAATATTTTAAAGCCACATTTAACCGTCTGGGTTTTACAACTTTCACACTGTAGCAAAAATATGTCATTAAACTTAAAAGAAATAAAAATTTGACATTTATCGTGATTGTCAATATCGACTGGTATGAAAAAAAAAAATTATTGTGATAATTTTTTGGCTGTATCGCCCAGTCCTAATTTATTTTCTAATTTAATTTATCTTATTTCGATGTGAGAGGAAAAAGCAAACAATGAGTTCTGTCAGTTGTTCAGGTGTGAAGTGATTAGGTATTGCGCTAATACAGCGATACCATGAGACAGGTGAAGACTCTATAAGACTTCTTCCTTCAGAAGACTTCAGTAATCCCCTCTGCAGGCCTGTAATTAGTCTCAGTTTGAGAGCGCTCTGATGCTCTGCCTCGTCCCTCATCTGGCAGATGGACATCAGAGCGTGTCATTTCTAATTTAATCCAATCTGACACTTACTCATTCGCTTTTTGCCTCATTAAATCCTCTGACCTGTTGGATGCAGTTGGCATTCGTATCGCTCTCACTTCTGATACGAAAACATTCTCAGCACGGATGAGCAAGAGTCTTTGACCTTAGAGGTCTTTGCCTAGGCCTTGAGCGCTTCCTGTTAGTGTAATGTTTAATAAGCAGAGCTCAGCTGAACTTAAATTTGTGTTTACAGCCTCCAAGGACTGGCACCACGGGGGTCGCGAGAACATCCTGCTGTGCACCGACTGCCGGATCCATTTTAAGAAATACGGCGAACTACCCCCTATTGAGAAGCCTGTAGACCCGCCGCCGTTTATGTTCAAACCTGTCAAAGAGGAAGACGATGGACTCAGTGGGAAGCATAGCATGAGGACTCGACGGAATCGCGGCTCGGTAAGACACTAAACTTTTAACTGCGTATAATGTTTTAGCGTTGTTAGCAGTGTTACATCTGATTTTTTTTGTTATCCGGTTTAGATGTCAACGCTACGAAGTGGCCGCAAGAAGCAAACCGCCAGCCCAGATGGCAGAGCCTCACCGACCAATGAGGATCTGCGGTCCAGCGGGCGAACCTCACCAAGTGCGGCAAGCACCTCCAGCACTGACAGCAAGACTGATTCAATGAAGAAACCCAGCAAGGTACGATCTACACGACCAGACTGTAGCAATCAAAATCACACTGAGCATCACAGGACTATGTTTTCAAAGGAAACATGTTTTTGTTTTGTCAAAACAGAAGACAAAGGAAGAGGCGCCATCGCCTATGAAGAGTGCCAAACGTCAGAGAGAGAAAGGAGCCTCGGATACAGAGGAGTCCGAGAGGGCAAGCGCTAAGAAGTCTAAAACACAGGTAAGGAAACTCATACTAAACGACCAACCGATGTAAGAAAATTTTGTGTGAAGAGTAAGAGTAGCTCAGAACCAGTGTTAATTTTGTTGACGAAAAATTTTCATCATAATTTTCGTCAACAACATGTTTTCATCAGCTAATATAAACGAGACGAAAATGTTAGGGAGGGATGATTTGGGAAGAGAGTCATTCAGAACGAATCTGCTGCGTGGTTAGGTGGTTAGATTGCCTACATTTGAACTGTATCAAGTTAGCATACACGTGCTGCACGTATCATGAAACGTTCAAAAATGTCAATATTTGGGAGTAAGAGAAGAGCAGACATGGATAAATTAGACGATGCAAAAGAGAGCTCAATTCGGTCTGGTTTTCTTAACGCAGACACTGAAAGCAGCGCCTCTCACGCAGCACGAGTACTCTTTCGCATCTCATGAATGGAGAAATACACACAATTATGTCGAATTTTCCGCTTTGTTCACATAAACACACTCTGTTACGTTTTAGATGAACGTAAACAGTTCGGAGAATACCAGACATGTATCAGTACATTGCATCTGTGCGTTCGGTTTTAAAGGGACAGGAGCCTAATTTAGTTGCTATTGTCTGTGGCACTAATGTTAAGCAACAAAAGAAAGACAGAAAATCACTTGCTGCTCTTGACTGAATCTCTTTAGTAGCCCTAATAAAGATTAATCTAAGTTTATTTATATATATATATATATATATATATATATATATATATATATATATATATATATATATATATATATATATATATATATATATATGATGTCTGCTTGAAAGAATTAAGAAAGTGGTAAACAAGTTTATATAAAGAATGCATAATTGGCTTATATAACAATTGGTATTTCATTGAAAAGACCATGTTCTTGTTTCTATATGAGTGGTTTCATTTAATTTTAATATAAAGGCATGTTGTGTCATAGCAGTTAAATCTGAGTTTATCATGATAAAACCTTAATATCAAACCTATACGAGTTTAATTTTAGAGAAATGCTTAATAAATGCATTATACTGTAAATAAACCCATTAGATTTTAGCCAACTAAACCTACTGTAGATTTAGTTGACTAAAATCTTATATTTAGTCAACTAAAACTAAAACAATTCAGATGACTAAAACATAAACTAAATGCCATTTTAGTCAAAAGACTATAACTAAGACTAAATCAAAATTTGCTGTCAAAAACTGTCCTTTTTTGATACTTCTCAATTTGTGCTGCTGCTTTAAAGATGGTTGTTTGACAGTGATAATGTGCCTAAATTATTGTTAGCATGAAAATGTGGGATTTGTTTGGGAGAAGAATGATCAGCTAGAGGTTTTCTTGGAAGAACTGCTCTCCGTTAATCCAAAAGACATAAATAAACTTATACTAAAGTTCACTGAAGGGTTCATGGCAGCTCTGTTTTGATTTCACTATCCAGTGAAGACACTATGTTGTATTTATTTTGGCCATTACCTGTGGTAGCAATGTGATTGCACGATAGAGTGATTTCATATCCTGTAAATGTCAGGAGTTCATATTGCAACTTGAGCACTCTGAAAGGTTATTTGTTCTTGATCATGACTGCACCCATTATTCGGTCATTAGTAACCGGCGCTAAGTTTATTTATCCTCCATCATCCACAGGAACGGCCGGACTCGCCCTCGGAGTGCGAGGGAGAGGGCGAGGGTGAAAGCTCGGACGGTCGCAGCGTAAATGACGAGGGCAGCAGCGATCCCAAGGACATTGACCAGGACAACCGCAGCTCCTCTCCCAGCATCCCCAGCCCGCGTGATAACGAGAGCGACTCCGACTCCTCGGCGCAGCAGCAGATCCTCCAAGGCCAGCACCCTCCGGTCATCCAGTGCCAGACAGGGGCTTTACCCCCGGCTCCTCCTTCTGCAGCCGCAGCCTCCGCACCACCCGCCTCAGTTGCTCCTTCCCTGTCCTCTCAGCCGTCCCCATCTATTCCCCCTACCTCCATGCCTCCTCAGCAGATACCTCCACCAGGTCCGCTGTCTCTCATCCAGTCGGGAGCCCCGAGGCTGCCCTCACCTCATTCCCCACTGCAGGGCTTGCCTCAACCGCCTCCACCCCCTCAAACCGGCCCTCAGTCCTTGCAGCCTCCACTACACGGTCCCATGCCGCCCATGGGCCACCCTCTGCAGGCAGGGCCATCACATATGCCTCACCCTCACACTTTACCCTCTCAATCCTTCCCAATGGGTCAGTCTCAGGTCCCCCCTTCTGCTCTTTCGGGTCAGGCCCAAGCCGCCTCCCTCTCTCAACAACAGCGACCTCATACCCCTCCATCCCAGTCACAGTCCTCCTCACAGAGCAGCAGCCAGCCTCCGAGAGAGCAGCCTCTCCCGCCCGCACCATTGCCTATGCCCCATATCAAACCTCCTCCAACCACCCCCATCCCACAAATGCCAAACCCTCAATCACACAAGCATCCCAGCCACCCGCCATTCCCGCAGATGCCTTCCAACTTGCCCCCTCCGCCCGCTTTGAAGCCCCTCAGCTCTCTATCCACGCATCACCCTCCCTCCGCCCATCCGCCGCCCCTTCAGCTCATGTCTCAAAACCAGCAGCTCCAGCCTCCACCAGTGCAACCTCCAGTCCTCACCCAGTCCCAAACCCTTCCGGCAACAGGAAGTCAAGCACCCCCGCCGGCTCCTCCGCTCCCTTCCTCTTCCTCCGCCTCGCACTCGGCACCTTCTCAGCCCCCCTTCCCTCCTCATTCCTTCATGCCAGGCAGCTCACCCGTTCTGTCACCCTCCAGCGTTCCCTCCTCTGTGGCGAGCTCAATGGCTACGCTGCAGCAGCCACCCTCCTCTATATCCATGCCCCTGCCTGCATCAGTCAGCACGCCCTGCCCGGGACCCTCCACTGTGCCACCTGTACAAATTAAAGAAGAGCCTCTGGATGAGGCGGAGGAGCCGGAGAGTCCTCCACCACCACAGAGGAGCCCTTCACCTCCACCCACCATCGTCAACACTCCCAGTCACGCCAGCCAGTCAGCACGGTATGCAATAATTTTTATTAAATATATACATTTTTTTTATAATTATACCTGAAAAAATAACATAAAAACAGAGAAAAATAATATAGTAGTAGTAGTAGTAGAAGTGAAATAATAGTTACAATATTATATTTTATTGTATTTATTAGAATGGTATTAATATTTTTATTGTAATAAAAACAACTACAAAAACATCAGTAATTAAAAAAAACAAGTACAGTAAAAAGCAATGTATTATCAATATTATAAAAACAATTTAATTAATTCATATTTGATTGCATTTAATAATTATTTTTGCTGAATAAATTAAAAGTATAAATCAGTAATTTATTTTATTTTTAAAACAACGTTAAAAATAGCATAACAAACCACAATATAAATGCGTATATTTATTAAAATGGTATATTAATCATTTTACACATTATCAGGCCTCTGTACAAAATGTACTTGTTTAAAAGTTGCATTAAATAGCACTATTAATGTAGTATCCTAATTAAACCTGCTTCAGCTCCTCTGCAGTCATCAAGTGAAGACAGGGCACAGATTAATGACTGCATCATAGCAAGGAAAGCCTCCATGAACATAAGCATGTCTTTGTAGAGCTGCTGTGGCCTTGTCTCACACTCCCTTGCGGTGAATAGCAATAAGCTTGCTAATGCACAGAGAAAGCAGCTCATTATGGCACTGGCGATTTAAAAAGACTGATTGAGTGGCTCTAGTATAGTATAAACCAGAGGACATGCCAGAGGTTATTTATTTGTCACAAAGTAATTGCGTTGCTTTTCAAATGGCTGCACATTCAGCCAGTGAAAAGCTTTCTGCACTTGCATAGCTTATATGTCACATAATAAGCAAAAAGGCACTGACAGTAATACTTTATTTTGATGGTCTTTCCATCTATGATGTTTACAGGTTCTACAAGCATCTGGACAGAGGTTACAACACATGTGCCAGAACAGACTTTTACTTCACACCACTGGCCTCATCAAAACTGGCAAAGAAGCGAGAGGAGGCTCTGGAGAAAGCCAAGAGGGAAGCGGAGCAGAAAGCACGAGAAGAAAAAGAAAAGGAGAGGGAACGAGAAAAAGAAAGAGAGCGGGAACGGGAGAGAGAGAAGGAGGCTGAGAGAGCTGCTGTAAGTTGCATACAAGTTAAAATCCGACTTTATCCTGTTAAAATTCTGCTAAAATTATCAATTGGTTGCTTGCGCCTAAATATCCCCTCTTCTCTTTACAGAAAGCTTCCAGCTCTTCTCATGAGGGTCGCATGGGTGAACCCCAGATGGCGGGATCGGCTCATATGCGGACATCTTTTGATCCCCCACCCACCACCATCGCCACTGTGCCCCCTTACATCGGCCCCGACACGCCCGCCCTGCGCACGCTCAGCGAATACGCACGTCCCCACGTCATGTCCCCCACCAACCGCAACCATCCCTTCTTTGTCTCGCTTAACCCCACAGACCCTCTCCTTGCTTACCACATGCCCGGCCTGTACAACGCAGACCCCAGCATGCGTGAGCGCGAGCTGCGGGAGCGAGAGATACGGGAAAGGGAGATCCGCGAGAGGGAGTTGAGAATGGAGAGGATGAAGCCGGGTTTCGAGGTCAAACCTCCAGAATTGGACAGCCTACATCCTTCCGCCAACCCCATGGAGCACTTTGCCCGACACGGGCCCATTGGTCTCCCGCCCATGGCTGGCCCTCATCCATTCGCCTCCTTCCACCCGGGCCTGAATCCACTGGAGCGGGAACGGCTGGCACTGGCTGGGCCGCAGCTACGGCCTGAGATGACTTACCCCGAACGCTTGGCCGAGAGGCTACATGTCGAGAGGATGGCCTCTGTGGCTAACGACCCCATCGCACGGCTCCAGATGTTCAACGTGACGCCACATCACCATCAGCACTCGCACATCCATTCACACCTACACCTGCATCAACAAGATCCGCTGCACCAAGGTGAGGGACCTTTCACTCTATTGTTGTGTGCTGGATTGTTGTTAAAGGAGAAGTTCACTTCCAGAACAAAAATTTACTGATCATATACTCATCCCTTTGTCATCCAAGTTGTTCGTGTCTTTCTTTTTTCAGTCGTAAAGAAACTGTTTTTTGTGGAAAGCATTTCAGGATTTTTCTCCATATAATGGACTTCAATGGTGCCTGTAAGTTTGAAGGTCCAAAACACAGTTTGAATGCGACTTCGAAGGGCTCTAAACGATACCAGCTGAGGAATAAGGGTCTAGCGACACGATTGGTCATTTTCTAAAAAAGAGAATTTATAAAATTCTATACTTTCTAACCTAAAATGCTCATCTTGTCTAGCTCTGTGATGTGCATGCATACTCTGTGTAATCTGGGTCAGCACACTTAGGGTATGTCGAAAAACTCCCGCCGTCTCATTAGAAAATAAGATGGGAGTTTTTTTGGCATACCCTAACTGTATTGACCCGAACTTTGGCTGGAATCGTTTAGAGCCCTTTGAAGCTGCATTTTGGAGGTTCAAACTCGTGGGCACGGTTGAAGACCACTTTATGGAGAGAATTCCTAAAATTTTTTCCTCAAACATAATTTCTTTACGACTGAAAGAAAGACATGAACATCTTGGATGACAACGGGGTGAGTACATTATCTGTAAATGCTTGTTCTGGAAGTGAAGTTCTCCTTCAAGCCCAAAAGGAATCTTGTGCATATCTCTTGTGTTTACGAAATGTTTTGGCTGATTTGATTATGTGTTAAGCTGCAAATAAGAGAGCAGTACTCTCATTTTTTAAGAACATATTTATTTAAATGTTCACAGAAAAATAGACCAAAAATTTAAAAAACGTCACACAGATTCCATTTGGGCCATTGAAGATGATCTTTAAAATAGCAAAAAATAAATAAAAAAAAATTGGCTGGTAATTGTTTTTATGTTATGACTAAAAATGACTGATATTAAAACTGCATATTTTGTCTGTATATTTTATAACTGTATAACTAAAAACTAAATTAACTTTCAGAATAAAAATTTCCTGGTCATTTACTCACCCCCATGTCATCTAAAATGTTCATGTCTGTCCGTCTTCAGTCAAAAAGAAATTAAGGTTTTTGAGGAAAAGATTCCAGGATTTTTCTCCATATCCCTGCTGAAAAAAAAAATACAGTTAAAACCAGCCTAAGCTGGTTTTAGTTGGTTGTTCCAGCTGGTCTCCCAACCTGACCAGCTAAGGAAGTGGCCAAAACCCCTCTAAAACCAGGCTGCTGACCAGCTAAGTCTAGGCTGAGACCAGCTGACCGGCTAAAACCAGCCAAACCATCTTAGGCTGGTCCAATAGTCCAAATTGCAGGTTCAAAGGACACTATGCAATCCCAGCCAAGGAAAAAGGGTCTCATGTCTGATCGGTCATTTTCTAAATTAAAGCAGGTTTTAACATTTTAAAAACAAATGCTTATCTTACACTAGCTTAACTTGATGCATTGTGTAATCATGTTAGAAAGGTCATGCGCGACATAGGCGGAAGTACCAACCCAGGGTTTACAAAGTGAACATGCAAAGAAAGTCAAACACCCTTTAAAAAAAGGTAAAACAAGGATGTTGGACGATTTTGAATTTAGAGGAGAAAATGAGATGGAGTTTTCGCCCTACCTCTTGAACTGGAGTAGACAAAGAACTAACCATGCATGACACGCATTGCAGCTAGTGCGAGATGAGCATTTGTGGTTTAAAAGTATATAAATGTTTATTTTTTAGAAAATGACAGCTAGTTTCACTAGATAAGATCCTTATTCCTTGGCTAGGATCGTGAAGAGCCCTTTGAAGCTGCACTGAAACTACAATTTGGACTTTCAACCCATTGGCTCCCATTGAAGTCCACTATATGAAGAAAAATCCTAGAATGTTTTTCTCAAAAAACCTTAATTTCTTTTCGACTGATGAAAGAAAGACATGAATATATTGGATGACATGGGGAGAGTAAATTATCATCACAATACAATATTATAATGATACTGATATGTCATGCATCCCTACTGTTAAATATTGCATGCTTGTCTTTGAAGCATGATGTTCATTTTGAATGTCAGTGCTGTGAATAGCAATTATGTGTATTTCTGTATGATATTGACTATGTACCATTACAAAAAGCTGCTGACACGGAGAAGGTGGTGGTGAATGTCTTGTGTGTCCCCCAGGTTCTGGGGCACATCCGCTCGTAGACCCGCTGGCCGGTGGACCGCACCTCGCCCGCTTCCCCTACCCGCCCGGAGCCATCCCCAACCCCCTGCTCGGACAGCCCCCGCACGAACACGAGATGCTACGGCACCCTGTGTTCGGTAAGACACGTACGTGAACGGCATCTCAATCATTCCTGCTGTTTATCCAGGCATTGGCTAATCAATCTTCCTGTGTCTTCGATAGGCGCTCCATATCCCAGAGATCTCCCAGGCGGGCTCCCACCACCCATGTCGGCGGCACACCAGCTGCAGGCCATGCATGCACAGTCTGCAGAACTACAGAGACTGGCCATGGAGCAGCAGTGGCTACACGGTCATCACCACATGCACGGAGGCCCTCTACCAGGACAGGAGGATTATTACAGGTCAGTCTCACAGTCTTTGAAAATCCAAAAAGTAGTGCTTGAAAAATCCTTGAAATTTGACAGTATCTGTACTAAGCCTGTAGAACGCATATGTGCTTCAAACATCCGTCATAATATCGTACGTCTCTTTGGCAGCCGGTTGAAGAAGGAAAGCGACAAGCAGCTGTGATCAACGGCGGACTCCCAGAGGATCGGCAGGACACAGGAGGTCTCGGCAGAACAGTCAAGGATCGTCTGAGGAACCTTCTTTCTGTTGTCAGCTTTCTTCACTATTCCGGACTTTTTTTTTAAGACATTGACTTTTTCGGGGGGTTATATATCGTTCAAGTAGTGACAGCGTCCTCAAGACTGATTGTGACTTTCCTGCATGAACATACTCTGAGAAGCTTCCCTGACGTCTTTTGTAGGTGCTAGAAAACCAGATACTTTGTCACTGTGCTAATTGGGGGAAAAAAAACAGAGGAACAGAACAGTCGGGCCATTATATCTGAAAAAGTGCTATCTTAAATTCAATGTTTATTTTAATACATTGTAGGAGGTTTTCATAATGTTAAGAAAAGCTGCAGCATGGCGTTTTTTTGAGTCTGTAAATAGTATATAAATATATATATATACATATATAATTATTACTATTATTATTATTATAATTATTATTAGGTGTGGATTCCTAACAGAGTCGTTAGACCTCCGATATAATAATTTTCTCAAGTGTCATCCCTTGTTTCAGAGGGGAAGGAGATGGCACCGTTAGAGCAGGTAACCACGTCCAACGCTGGGTGGAACGGTACCGGATTTTAATCCAAACACCTCTAGAGGTCAAAGCTCAGATGACGCTTTTTTTTTTTTTTTTTTGTAATGTTTTGGTTTTGTTTCATATATATCGACAGTCTGCGACAAACACTCATGACATCGTGACCATATTTTCAAACAGAGTTAGACGTTCGAAACACTTGAAGGAGGAGGACGCGCGGTGCCTCATGAGTATTGGGGCAAGTAGCCCGTTCGGAAAGAAGAAATATTGCACTGATTAACCTCAGTTTGTGTTACTAAAGCAAAATTGGCTTTCTCATGGCTTTTTAAGTGCATTTCGAAAGCCGTTCACTCTGTCTTCTGTGTACCAAAGTTGAACGGCGTTCAGTTTTGCAACTGGGTTCATATCTCGGCAAGATCCTCTGTGCTTAGAGATTGCGAAACCGACCGGACTGCTTTTTTTTTTTTTAATAACTTTTACACATGGTCAAAGGGTGCTGGAAAAGATAGCAACGCCCCCCCCCCACCTCAACCCCGGTTTGTCTGTCCTCGCGCAGTCAGTTTCCCGACCTACTGTACAGATTCGTAGAACCATTCTCACTGTGAAGCCTAAGGGAAGATGGTGGCTTGGATTGGAGTCTGTGTACCCGTGTGTGCATTTGTTCACAGTAGTGGAGATGACGACCGTGTTTGAGCTTCTCTGCATTCCTGACACTGCATTACCTGTGATGCATGATGCCTCTTTAGTTGCTCTCCATCACGTCGAGGCTGTTCGATAGCAATCGTCGACTGTTACATGCAGTGTTTTCGTTCGTTTGGTTTGTTTCGTTACTTGAAACGACACATGCTAAACGTTGGTTTTTACCTCCGGTGGGCCTTTTTCGAGCTTACGGTTCAAAGTACAGTTTTTAATTCTCCCCGTTTGGTTTTAAAAAGCCATGGTGCATCCTTCGAAGAGTATGCATAGAAGCCTGTTTTTTAGCAGTATGCGCCCAAAGCCGATCATTTTGTGTAATTGGACTGTCATGTATCTTTTATTCTGTCTCGGATGTATACAGCATTTTATTTTCGTTTGACGCATTTTCTCCTTTTGTCCCTCTTTTGTGTCTTAAACCTTTGATGTTGAGTGTTGTCAATGGTTTAGCTTCTTGTTTCAAAGCGGCAATAGCAGAATGTACATTCTGACTGCTAAGATTTATATATACTGGTATCTTGAAGCTTATTGTATATATTAGTAGTCGCCATGGGATGACACAGTGTAAACAAAAAGTAGAGATAATTAAGGCAGATTGTGAGTCCTGTGTTCTCCCCATTTGAGTATTTTGTAATTTTTTTGACAAATTTGTGGAATTAAAATAAAACTAAGTTACACCACATGGAAACCTGATTTCTAGTTAATATCACTTTTTGTTATATGACATGGCAAAAGTAAATGTTCATGCTGACGAAAAATGTACTGGGTTGAAGTGTTTTCTGTCTTCTCCGAGCTAATTCTGGTTTATGTGAGCGAGTATAAAGATTATTGCTCGTAAGCGTGTTGCGTTGAGCACATCACGCATATTGTGCTGCTCTAAAATAATGCCGTTGTCCATCATTTTACAAGCTCAATCATTCTGGGAAATGAGCTCATAAAGTGAATTCTGAGAATGGCTCCCTGAGTACCAATAAATGGCAGACCAAAAATGGTTTCTAATCCACAAGAATTCTCCCTTTCAGTTAGCAAACATTAAAAAACAACTTAACATTGTACAGTATGAGCTCAACATGATTCTCTGTGGTGATTCTTATCTTATCTTGTCTTTTTCTTCTCAACTCATAAACAGCTTATTATACACAAGATTTTAACGTTCACCAACTCGGAGATGTAGTAAAATCCTTATTTTGCAAACACAGGTACATAATGAACTTTCTCATGCTGATTTAAAAAATGAATATTGTAAATACAATTAGGGTTGAGTGGATATGTGCACGTTGCAGTGTTCGTAATTCTTTATGAACCTACCTCACGGCTAATAGAGAGTTATTTAGCCAGTCACTTGCATTTTTCATAAACTAAGCATTGTAAATATTTAATGAACAATTATAATGTTTGATTATACTCCTGGTCTCCTGCAGTTTGCAGTGCATTTTTTTTTTCTTAGAATGCAGGCAGATGCATGAGAAGTATTTGAGTTTTAATTAGGCGTGTGTGTGCATGTCTAGACATAACTGTAATAGTTTAATCAATCATTATTTACAACAAGAATATATAGAATATAGGCGTGCATAATGAAAATGGATGATTTGACAAAAAAAAAAAAATGCACGGCTATAATAAATGTATTACACTTACAAATATGAATTCACATTTACAAAACAAATGTATATATAAAATTGTGTGTGTGTGTGTGTGTTCAAAGCATATGAACACTGGCCTCACTCTGTTATACTTTATATACACAACTGAGATTTAAAAGGGTCATACTTTTTTCATATTTTCTTCTCCCAAAATCTACTTGGGTCAAATAATTTTTCTTAATTTTTTTTTTTTTTTTTTTAAAGTCTGCTTATGTCAAATAAAGAATTTATATTATTTTATTTTTTATTTTGTTTCATTTTATTTCATTTTCAGATTGTGTTTCCAGTGTTATGTATGTTTTAAAAAAAAACAAAAAAAAACATTTATATATATTATAAGAATTAATATTATGGAACTGAATGTATTCAAAGTTCATTTATGTCAAAGAAATATTTTATTTTCAAAAAAAGCATATATGTAAGTTTACATATATATATTACATTTATTAATATATTTACAAATAGAATTTTTTTTTAATGTATTTTTACAATAAACATATATATTTATAGATAGATATGAATGAATTCATATTTTTAAATACAATACATATATATAAATAGATCTGAATGAATTCATATTTTTAAAAAAAAATAATAATAAAGAGTTTTATTTTATTTCCAAAATGTGGGGTTCTAGTGGGTAACTTATAACACAAATAAAACAAGTTCTATCACAATAAACACTTATTTTTGAAGCGCACACCCAAATGTCTTGATAACCTAATCTAACTAAAGGCAAAGCTATGTAATTTATGTTTGAGGTCATTTTCATGCTTAAATGCAGAGAGGAATGAGCAACTTTACAAAATCGGAGTGTGTGATTGGGAAAAATATAACTGTGTACTAGAAAATTAAGCGTCTGGGCTTTATATTGATGAAAATATATAAAAAATATACTTCACGGACATGAGATGTACCCACACACATACATATAAATATATATAATTTTTCTTTCTCTCCCAAAGGCCACTTATGTAAAAGAAAGATTTGATTTGATTTTGCAGCAGTATAAAACAGTCTGCTTTTTTGCTACCATATGCTTTTGCATGCTACATGTCATTTGCAATTTGTATTCACACAGTGCAGTGAATAAACGCTTGCACATCCTCATAAAGTGAACCTAAAGGTCTTGCAGAACCATTTTCAAATCTGTCAGTGTCTGCAATTTGTTCCTGTTTCTGTCTGGATCGCTTGAGGGGGACGAGCAATTCAGTGTGAAGAGAAAACTTGGAAGTGCCTCCTCTTCAAAGAAGCCATCTTGAAGGAAGGAGACAGAAACACACAGTAACGATATCGGTTCTCTCCCTGCGGTTGGCTGGTCCTCTTTATGAGGCTAGTGTGCAGTCAGTGAGTATTATTAGGCAGCTGTTGTTGTTGTACGTCCCTGTGGTGTTAGTCGCCGTGTGTGGACGAGAAAGCAGCTCCCTCTGCTTAATGATATCCCACTCTCACATTCCTGTCATAGCAGATCTCTATTCCCTCATGTGCTCTGCGGGACCACATTCACATTTGGCCCGTCCTGTGCATTCCACACCCACTCTACGCCAGCCGCGTGCACCCGCTCGCTCTTTCTTTTCACCCTCCTCCTTGTGCTTTTCGTCTGATCATCCTTTTCTCTGTCCGTGATGCTCTCTGTCTCTCAGCTGGATTACATTGTTATCCTCTGAGATATATGAAATCTCCATTTCACACTTATCGTCTGTGGCAGCTGTCCAGAGTCTCAAACATTTGCTTTGTGATCGTGGCAGTAATAACTTAAGCCTCTTTGGGCCACCTGCAGGCTCTCGTATGTACATTATGAACCTTGTTATCTTGTGTACTAATAGCAAAATGATTTTTCATATCTGTCACATTAGGAGCAAAGCGCCACAGTGATATCAGTATATTCCATCGCGTTAAATATGTTAAACCTCTCCAACATTTTTATATCATGCGTTTTAAAAGCATTTAATGACTAATTGTGACCAAAACGTTTGCCATTTATTAGCTTTTTGCGTATTTGGATTATTTTGGTTGAAGCACCTAGGGCCTCATTCATGAAACAACAGTAGAAAGATTTTTTGGTGTATAAATCGTTCGTAAACTTTCGATTTCATTAAAATATTCGTATTTTCAAAATGTTAGTTGGTACGAAAAAAAAAGTTTTTTTCCCTTTTTTTCCAACTTTGGGTAAAACCCAGCGCACGTCACTGCCACTGTTTAACCAGCCGTCCAATCAGTGGAGGAGGGGCGGGACAAATACTACACCAACCAACTATCCTACTTGTACAAAGACTGAACAACAATGAAGTTATTACTGGTTACTTAATATTTATATATTTAATAATATTTTTCAAAATGAAATACTAGTAATGTTACTGTCGTTGATATTCCAAATCATAGCAACCAAAGCGTTTTAGCTGGGGGAAAAAAAAAAAATCAACGTTGTGCCACCAAAGCTTTCTCAAGCGCCACCAGCTGGTCATTTTCAGAAGAGCGCCTGGCATTTTTTCTTTAGTAGACACACACTAATTGACTATTTTTTATTAGACATAGGGTCTGAATACATTGTTCTGCTCATTTATGCTGTTCAAACCACAGGGAAAAAGATGTGGAAGCTGCTTAATAATATAAAGAAGGCCTTAGTAAGTAGGAAAGGGTGAGTTTGACAAACTAAAGTTAATAGGTGGTAAAGATACATACAAGAAGTATTAATTAAGATATTAGCCTAATATTTCACCTACCTGACTGGAAATGATAAGAACAAACATGAATATTGTCAAGATTCCTCTGGAAATTCTGGTCCAGTTTGGTCAACCACAAACACCTTTTGTTCCTCAGACAGTCTTTTGCACTTTTCTCCTTGATTTGTAATAACTTTTGGCAGTTTATAATACTCTAAATGTTTTTCCGGTCAGACCAATTAGTACAGCCCAAAATATGACAATAATTTACCATTTTCAGTAGCAATAATTAGCAAAATTTGTGAGTTCTGTTCAGTTCAGTGGCGGACGCTTCTACGTGCTTAGAGCGGTCGAATGATGCATCTACGATATAGTGATGGGAAGTTCGGATCATTTTACGGACTCGGACCTTTGAGTCTCGTTCAGCAAAATGAACGAATCTTTTTACGTGTCATTTCGTTCATTTTAGCAAATTATAATTAAAATGTTGTTACCTCTCTAACACATCTACTGCTTTACGCAAACATTGATCACACTACAAACAAGACAAAACTATAATGCTATAAGAAACAGAAAGATTAATTCATTTTTTACTTGGGTCTTTAGTCTATGATTAGCTCACCTCACCTCCCATCTGACAAGTTTTCGGGTTTGAGTCGTTCGTTCATCACGTGACAGCCCCATAAGCTTAACCAATGCAGGCTGAGCCGGAAAGAGAATTGATTAGTTCATCTCTCGAGTCTTCGGGTTCGAGTGGTTTGTTCATCAAGTGACAGCCCCATAAGGTAATCGAACAACTCCAAAAACCCGAAGACTCGAAACAGGTGAACTAATTCCAGTACAGGATGTTGCGCATGCGCGACTGAACTAATCACTCTCTGAGACGACTCGTTCTTCCCGAGTCACATTAAAAATTCGTTCAAAATGAACGAATCTTTCAAGAACGACCCATCACTACTACGAATCGCTTACTACGCCATCGCTTTCAAAAGTCTCCATTTTGGTCCGTTTACACTAAAACGCAACCCCGAGTTTTCGAACTAAAACGGGGTCTGCAGCGTTTTAAAAAGTCTCCATTTTGGTCCGTTTACACTAAAACGCAACCCTGGAGTTTCAAACTAAAAGCGTTTTCAAAAGTCTCCGTTTTCGCGGGTCAAAATCGCCAGAGTAGTGTAAACGACAGGCGTAAGCGAAGCAAAAGTTATGCGCCTTAAAAAGAAAATGCACTAGTGTAAACGTAGCCTAAGATATTAGCCTAATATTTCACCTACCTGTCAGGAAATTATAAGAAAACATTGTCAAGGTTCTTGCCCTGGAAATCCTGTTTCAGTTTGGCCAACCACAAACGCTTTCTTTCCTCAGACAGTCTTTTGCACTCTTCTCCTTGATTTGTTATAACTTTTGGCAGTCTATAATACTTAATACATAATAAATGTTTTTCCCGGTCCGACCGATTAGTACAGCCCAAAACATGACAATAATCTACCATTTTCAGCAGCAATAATCAGTCAAATTCACGAGTTCCGTTTGGTTCAGTGGCATTGTTTACATTTAGACTACTTTTACACTAGTGTGTTTTCGTGTTTAAAACGCATAACCTTTGCTACAGTTACACCTGTCGTTTACACTACTGTGGCGTTTTCGACCCTCAAAAACTGAGACTTTTAAAAACACTGAGAGATCATTTCTGAAACACTGTGAAAACGCCAGTGTAGACGAGGGTCGTTTCCATTTTAAAACAGTGTTGAAAATGAAAATGCACTAGTGTAAACAGGGCCTCAGTGCTGCCAATATGGCCGATTGATGACGCGTTGTGAAAACACCCTATAGTTGGTGCCGCTCCATTCTTTAATAAAAGCCACTTTGCAAATGTCTGTTTTACATTGTGAGAGGCTCTACACAAAGAACACAAACTGTTCTAATCTGACTAAAATCATCAGACTTTGTTAAAGATGAGCTTTTCTCATACCTTTTCAAAGGCATTCTCCCTATGAATACATATTTTAATCTGAATCTGACCTGATTTGAATTGTCTGTGCTGACAGTGTTTGCAGACAACAAATGGAAAGTTAACTTACCTTTGATGGATTACTTTATCCAAAATAAATTTTGTTAGATACCATGCATAAATCATAGAAATACAACAGTTTTCATTGTTTTCAATTCAAAAGCAGTTATTGGATTTAATGTCAGTTTTTCAATGTGATACCATAATAACGAAACCCTGAACTTGGTGGCAGGATGTATCCTACTTCCTCTTTACAACCTCACCATGACTAGGCCAACCATCTGAACATCAAAGAAGTACTGGTGCATGCAAATGTGATGTATTCATCTCGCTGACATTTTCACAGCTTTTGCACCTTATATGGTATGTTCTCTTCTTGTTCCAAAATTTTTCATAGCAATTTTCCAGGAAGAAGTTTTCATAGTATATTTTATTACTACTCTTCTAAATGCGTTTCTCACTTCTAATTCTCTTGATGAAACAGTAATCTTACTAAAAGCCTGTGTGAATTAGCACTGGGTCATTATTTCATCTTGAGAAAGACAGTGATTATCTTCTTACAACAGAACTGATTGCTCTAAGGTGTGCTGAACATGTTGAGATGCACGGCGACGCAGCTTGAATATGAATACATAAACTCTGATGCCCCTAATGAAAGCTTACCGAGATGTTAAACACATACTGTTAAGATGTTGGCCTGTGGTTGCCCAGAGGGCTTCGGGTGAAACCACATGCAGGAACTAGATGTTCTCTGAGGCCATAGAGACAGGGATCACCCTGACCTTGTGTGTAATGAGCGTCCTGTGATAGATCGCCATGCCAATGCGTTCACTCGCCTCTCTGTGGGGCTGTCCGATTTCCCAGACACAGATAGATTGTTCTTTGTTTTTCTTCACACCTACACAGTGCAATTAATCTTCCCCGAGTCCATCTCCATGCCTGACTCCAGCGTAGCAGACACCTCTCGCGCCGGTAGGTGATAAACTCACACGCCAGGGGTAAATACGCCACGGCCTGCTGAAAAATCAGAAACAAGATGTTAAAATGCACAGCGCTGTTGGCTTCTTGCACTTTGTATTCTAAAAAAGAAAAAACTGCATAATTTATCTTTGCTCCACTGAGTAAGATTCATTTTGGTTTCAAAACTAGAGTTTCATCAACAGTCATCATCAATTAAAAAAAAGAATGTTGATCTGCTGAATTGCCAATTGCATGTTTTGCATTAACAATGACAAAATAATGTGGAGTGTAAGGCTTGATTTCTTGCTCATTTTGAGCCAATGCAAACAAAAACAGTGTTTCAGTATTTAAACAAGCAATTCCTAAGGCAAGCTTCATAAATGTAAAAGGCAATGGAAGGCTGAGCCTCCTTAAAAATGTATTCAGAATAAGCATAACAACTGAATGACAGTTCACTTTAGCCATTGTTTTAATGCAATGTGCACATAACGTAAAGGTTTCTTGCTTTTTATCCACAGTAGTCCAATAATGAATAAACCAGTTAAGTGCAACCCCTGGCCTAAGGCTATTTCGACTTTATTTTATTGGTCATATCAATCAAAGTGCTGATTGACACAATGCCAAAAGAAATACTAACCATTACCCTATCCTTAACCTTAGCAGCACATCAAGATGGATAGCATTACAGTTATCATGATCTGATCCATCCATAATTTTTGCAAAGTCTGATTTTTTTAAAATTCAGAGCCATTCAAAAATAAATTATATATATATAATCATTTTTTATGTAAAAAAAAAAAAAAAAATATATATATATATATATTTTTTTTTATATATATATATATATATATTATTTTTTTTTTACATTAAAAATGATTTACATCATAATGTAGGACTTTTTTTTAATATGTAGAAATATGCAATAAAAAATTACATTATCTGGGCCTACCTTCCAGTCTCATCCGCATCCAGCTATTTTTAGCTCTACAAACAGCTCATTTTGCTGCTTGATATTGCAAATTGGTGTTTACCATATTATTTTAAATAAACGCAACACTTTTGTTTTTGCTCCCATTTTTCATGAGCTGAACTCACAGATCTAAGACTTTTTCGATGTACACAAAAGGCCTATTTCTATCAAATATTGTGTGGCATATCAAGATACTGATTAGACAGCATAATTATTGCACAGATGTGCCTTAGGCTGGCCACAATAAAAGGCTACTCTAAAATGTGCAGTTTTACTGTATTGGGGGGTGCGGGGGGGTCCGAAAACCAGTCAGTATCTGTCGTGACCACCATTTCCCTCACGCAGTGCAACTCATCTCCTTCACATAGAGTTGATCAGGTTGTTGATTGTGGCCTGTGGAATGTTGGCCCACTCCTCTTCAATGGCTGTGCGAAGTTGCTGGATATTGACAGGAACTAAAACACACTGTCGTATACACCGATCCAGAGCATCCCAAACATTCTCAGTGGGAGACATGTCCGGTGAATATGCTGGCCATGCAAGAACTGGGATGTTTTCAGCTTCCAGAAATTGTGTACAGATCCTTGCAATATGGAGTCGTGCATTATCATGCTGCAGCATGAGGTGATGGTTGTGGATAAATGGCGCAACAACAGGCCTCAGGATCTCGTCACGGTATCTCTGTGCATTTAAAATGCCATCAATAAAATGCACTTGTGTTTGTTGTCCATAACATACGCTTACCCATACCATAACCCCACCGCCACCATGGGCCACTCGATCCACAACGTTGACATCAGCAAACCGCTTACCCACACGACGCCATACACACTACCATCTGCCCTGTACAGTGAAAACCGGGAGTGAGCCGTGAAGAGAACACCTCTCCAAAGTGCCAGACGCCATTGAATGTGAGCATTTGCCCATTCACGTCAGTTACGACGAGTCAGGTCGAGACCCCGATGAGGACAACGAGCATGCAGATGAGCTTCCCTGTGATGGTTTCTGACAGTTTGTGCAGAAATTCTTTGGTTATGCAAACCGATTGTTGCAGCAGCTGTCCGGGTGGCTGGTCTCAGACGATCTTGGAGGTGAAGATGCTGGATGTGGAGGTCCTAGGCTGGTGTGGTTACACATGGTCTACGGTTGTGAGGCCGATTGGATGTACTGCCAAATTCTCTGAAATGCCTTTGGAGACGGCTTATGGAAGAGAAATGAACATTCAATTCACAGGCAACAGCTCTGGTGAACATTCCTACAGTGAGCATGCCAATTGCACGCTCCCTCAAAACTTGCGACATCTGTGGCATTGTGCTGTGTGATAAAACTGCACATTTTAGAGTGGCCTTTTACTGTGGCCAGCCTAAGGCACACCTGTGCAATAATCATGCTGTCTAATCAGCATCTTGATATGCCACACCTGTGAGGTGGATGGATTATCTCGGCAAAGGAGGAGTGCTCACTAACACAGATTTAGACAGATTTGTGAACAATATTTGAGAGAAATAGGCCTTTTGTGTACATAGAAAAAGTCTTAGATCTTTGAGTTCAGCTCATGAAAAATGGGGGCAAAAACAAAAGTGTTGCGTTTATAATTTTGGTCAGTGTATTATCTTAAATATGAACACTGATTTGTAGTGCAAACAGTTTTACTGTTTATTGCACACTGTTATTCATCCTATTGTTTCCCAACAGTGGCTAATGCCCTGGAAGTCTCCCCCATAGGCTTACTTTTGCATTGAAGAATAAGGTGGATAAGAGTAGTAATGTGCGCTTTCGAAGCTTTGTAAAGCTTTGAAACATTTGTAAAACAGTTGTTTCAAAACAGTGATTCGGAGCGCATATCAAACTGCGAAGTCACGTGATTTCAGTAAAGAGTTTTTGTTACGTAATAACCGTTTTGAAACGTTTGTGACATTTGTGTAATTAAAGGATGAGAAGTAATTAATAGTCTCTTACTGGCCTCTATATACAAGCGCTCCATAAAACAAAACAAAATAAAATATATTAAAAAAAACATATTATACAGACACTTAATATTTAATGTTATTTTATTATTTGTTCTTGCATTTAATATTTTATACTTTAAATAAAACATTTACAGTCGGTTTTTAAAAGTTTTTATGCAAGTTTTTCATTTACACACTTCTGACCTGCAGGCATCACTAGCGTGTGGTGTTTCGAGCGCTTCGAAACTGAATCATTTTGCGAAGCAATTTGTTCCATTGATTCGAAGCTCCTGCTAACGCAACAGTGGGGGCAGAAAATATTTCAGCCAAAGTGTTTCAGCCAAAATGTCGGTGAAATCTGAATTATTGAGGGCTGTCACTGAAATGAAATATATAAATCGGACATAGTTAAGGTATGGAGGATCATTAACCTACTTTTACAGAAGGTGGGTAGATGGAATGGGGCTCTCCATTCACTTTTCAGGGCTTACTGGTCATAGTATGAATTGAATTGCATGGAATACTGACAGTTTAGCAGCCTATTGTGCAGATACAACTGTAATACATCTGTAGGTCGGTTTTACAAAGTGTGTGAACTTCGCGGCCCTGTTTTTGGGCGTCATGTCAACTTCCGGCTCAACCAGCAGCTTGGGATTTTGGGTGGAGTTCCGTGTTTGTCAAGTTGTGGTAGATAGTGTTTTGGAACGCCACAAATGTGATTATTTTAACCTGACATTGGGTAAATCAGAAAGAAGTGAAGAAAACTAAAACGTACAGTGTTGGTTTTTGGGGTCAAGATTGCTGTACGTCCAAAAGTGATGTGTTTTCATTGACATAACTCCAATGATAAAGCAGAACACACAGTTGAGCTCAAGGATATGTTGTTTACTTGCTACAAGTGCCACAAACAAAAAATATCTTTCAAAGACCATTGCCATGACCCTAGCAAAACTTTTAATAAATACAGCAACAAACATCTTCCTCAGAAGCGCTTGTTGTCAGCCTGCTACCTAAACACAACTTTGTTGCTCAGCAGACCAATATAAACATGAGTGGGACTGGTTTTCAGCCAGCTCTTGTCTATTTGTGTACATTATGAATGGTCCTTGAACAGTCTGTGAACTTGTTGAAGTAACTTTTAATTATTTTCTTCATTTTTCTTGTTCATCTATTGCATGCTAAAAAAATATAATGGATATTTCAAGACGTACACTATTGTTCAAACGTTTGGGATTAAAAAAAAATTAAGAAGAGTCTCTTATGTTCACCAAGGCTACATTTATGTGATAAAAATACATTTTATTTATTCCCATAATGGCAAAGCTGAATTTTCAGCACTCTTTCTTTCTTCAGTGTCACATAATCCTTTAGAAATCATTGCTGCAAACATCATCTTTCTTAACTGACATACATTGAAAAGAAATTGTGTCTTCTGACTAAATTAAATTCTTTGAAGGCAACAATGTTTTTTAGATGAACGGGAATGCTATAAACATAGCTTTCTCCAGATATTATAGTCCTCCTGGGTCACAGATGTGTGTCGGCCCGTCAGTGATGATCTGGTAGATTGATCCAAAGGCCACCAGCTGTCTTCAGGTGAAACTGAAATGGGAGCCATAAGTGCTTTAGTATATAAAAATGTGCTGAATGGATACATTTATTTATAAGATGTGTTCACACAGTTAAGCTCAAAGAAGTGCTTCATTTAATTTCAGAGTAGATGCCTTTGGCATGTAATCTCACTCTTTCAGAAATATTATTATACGATATTAACTAACAGCACTTAATATGGCAAGTGCTCTCTAATGCAAGACAGTATTCCAGTTTAATAACTACATCCTTGGATTAGAGATGGCAGTGTTACAGTGATCAGATCATGATGTTTAATCCTTGAGATGAGGGCTTTTCACAGCCTCAGTGTAGCGGATCTGTGGCCGCACCGCACTGAAAACCCCAAAAGACGTTCGAGTCAAATCTCCACAGCCTTCTGTCTGTGTGCAGAGAGAAAGAGAGAGATGGAGAGGAAACGTCTGCTTGAACACTATGCTGTGTGTAGAAAATATCATTTGTGATTGAGAGATTACTCCAGGATGCTTTAAATTGGTCAAAAGTGATGATAAAGACATTTATAATGTTACAAAAGATTTCTATTTCATATAAATGCTGTTCTTCTGAACTTTCTATTCATCAAAGAAACCTGAAAAAATCTACTCAGCTGTTTTCAACATAATGTTTTTTGAGCAGCAAATCAGAATATTAGAACAATTTCTGAATAATAGTGTGACTGGAGTAATGATGCTAAAAATACAGCTTTGAAATCACAGGAATAAATTACGTTTTAAAATATATTCAAATAGAAAATTGTGCTGTTTTTGCTGTATTTAGGATTAAATAAATGCAGCAGAGTATTAGACTTTCAGTTTTTATTTTAATTTAATTTGTAGGAATTGCGTTTGATTTTATGTCAATAATTAGGATTATTATTTTTTCTTTCAGTCTGTTGTTGTTGTAGTTAAGGTTCAGTTTAAGTTTTTATTTATTTCTATTTAGTAATTTTAGTGCTTCAACTTCCTTCATTTAGTTACAAAGGTAGTATTTTTAATATTAATTTTTTTCTTTAAAGTCCCCCGTAGTCAATTTTTATCCCTTAAAACTGATCTTTGATCATCAAAATGACGTATTTAAATGTTTTTTCTTGTGAAAATAATTTTCTCATGCCTTAAAACAGCTTGCATGTAACTCTACTCCCCTTGCCTCATATTCACAGAAAACGGCTTTTAAAAATAAGTTGTATACTATGAAAGTGAATGGGGACTGACATCTGACATCTTTTATGTCCAAATGAAGACATGAACAACATGAGGGTAAGTAAATGATCATTTTTGGTTAAACTATTCCTTTAAAATCTATGTCTATAGTGGCAAGTTACAGCTTTGGTGTTGAAACCACTAAATGCAGACGTTGCGTTAATTTCAGCGCCCTCTGGAGGCCGCTGGAGGACCTGTGTCACGTGGTAACATGATCTCTTCCTGTTTAATGCTCTTAACGACTGACTGGAATGTGAACTGACACTTCTTTTGTCTGCCCAAATATGAACATACCGCACAACATCCCTGACGGAAAACACCACATGGCAGCACTATTACATTAATGTAGAAAGTAGTGTAAATGCAGCTGTTTGGTTTATGCCACCCTTTTCAAATACAAGAATAAAGAGCTTCCCATGATGTGTGCAACTGTGATATGATTCCATTCTTTTAGATGTCACGTGATTGTCTTGAAATTGGGCTGAGTGTGCCCTCTAGTGGAGAACAACACGACTAACATAGAGCTGATTAGTTGGACTGTTAGACTGGTGCATTTGCAGTATGGACTAAAACCTTAGCTTTTGTTGTTGTTTTTAAGGTTTAGTGGTTTTAGCTGGTCTCTCAGTCTAGCCCAACTGGTTTCTGGTTTGTCTGGATTCTAGCAGGTTTAAGATGACAAAAATATTTTAAATGCAATCTTTTTTTTTTTTTTTTTTTTTTTTTTTTTTTTAGAGCTACAGTAAATTTCTGTTTCTATTGTCTTTGCTAATCTAAGCTTGTCTTCTAGTCTTCTCTGGGTTATAGGCTAGTTTTAACATTTTATTTCATTTTATTATTTTATTTTATTTTATTTTATTTTATTTTGTATTTAATTTAATTTTGTATTTAAATTTTTAATTTCATTTAATTTTTTAATATTTTTTTTGTATTTTTAATTTTATTTAATATGTATTTTATTTTGCATTTTATTTTTTAATTTAATTTTATATTTCAGGTTATTTTATACATTCATTTTTAATTTAATGGAATATTTACTTTTTTTAATTTTGTATTTTGTATTTAATTTTGTTTTATATTTTATTTTGTATTTCAGTTTATTTTATATATTAATTTTTAATTAATTTTTTTTATTTTGTATTTATTTTACTTTTTGTATTTTTAATTTAATTTTGTTTTATACTTTATTTTGTATTTTTTATTTTATTTTGTTTAATTTAATTATTTTTTTTTTATTTTGTATTTTATTTTTTAATTTGATTTAATTTAAATTTGTATTTACATTTGTTACTATAATTTATTTTACTTTTGTAATATTTAATTTTATTTTGTATTTTTAATTTAATTTAATTTTTTTACTTTTTATTTTATTTATAATTCTATTGTATTATAATGTTTAATTTAATTTTATGTAGTATTTACTTTGTTTTGTATTTTACATTTAATTTAGTTTTTTTTATCTTATTTTGTATTTTTTATTTATTTACATTTTATATTTTTTATTTTGTTCTATTTTTAATTTAATTTTTTAATTTAATTTTGTATTTGTTTTTGTATTTAAGTTTTATTTTTTACTATAAATGTTTTGTTTTATTTTTTTTGTATTTTATTTTTTTAAATGTAATTAAATTAAATTTTTTCCCTATTTTATTTTTTTGTATTTTGTATTTTTGTATTTTATTATGTAATTTTATTTTTTATTTAGTATTTACATTTTAATTTAATTTAATTATTTTTATTTTATTTTATTTGGTATTTATTTTATTTTGTATTTACATTTTGTATTTTATTTTAGAGCAGCAGGGATAGTTTAACACGCCTTTATCTGTGTGTGTTTTTGTAAAGACCCGGGTCAGAATGTGCTTTTCATGTTTTTGTGTGTAGATGTTAGCGCTGTGTAAACAGTGTTAATCCAGCTCACTCACATCCAACCAGTCTTTGAAGGCAGGTGTGTCAATATTGAATGAATAGAGAGCTGCAGAGGAATTTGCTTTAGCTGTTTTCTCCCTGTACATAAGTATCACAGGAACTGCAAACAATAGATTTCCACTCAACAAAACCACATTTTTCCTCTAGTTAAGCGACAAACAACCACAGTCATTTGCAAGCAAAAATACTATGCATTCACAAACGCATGAAACTTTTAAGATGTGATATAGGTATACCAGTGCATACAAATAGCCATGATGAAGCTCATGTTGCTGAATCAGTCAGTTAAAAGCTGCTTGTGTAAACACTGATAATGGCTCCTCAGTTGACTAGACCTTGAGCAAACAGAGTGGAGATGTGTGTGCTCTGCGGTCAGTCATCATTTACCTCTGCTCAGCACATCTATATGTGGGAGGTTAAGAGAAATGAGACGGTCCTCCATTTTGAGTGAGATTCTTCCTTGCTCGAAGAAAGAAAAGATGCACACGCACATTTACTTGCTTTCCATAATATATTCATCTTTGTGTTAAACTGCAATATGATTTTGTTTATATGCATATCTCTGTGCCGCCGTATGTGTTTATTTTGTATCTCAGCCAGTGAAAAGAAGATAGGACGTGCTCTACATGCTGTATGCGGCCGTGTGTGTCTGTGTGTGTGTGTCTGTCAGTGGGAGTGTGTGAATATGTGTGACGCGAGTGTGTTTTTACTGGGTTATTTCCCTGGCTGGCTGATTTGATTTGATATTGGAGGGTTTGTGCTGTGTGAGCAGAGTGCTTGGGGGAGGATAGGGTTTGTAATGAGAAAGTGGTACGGGTCGGCTCTGTAAAACTGCTCCTGATGGGTCTCCTCAGCACATTTAATGAGGCCTGGGTTCCCTGCGTTCCCTAGACGACACGACTCCCTGCAAAACCTGGAGAGGAACAGTGTCCTGCTGTGCCACAATCCTCCCTGCCTCACTGTCTCTCCATGCCCATTACAGCCCGTTCATCCAGATGCGCGGTTATGGCCCTACCTGCAGCGGGATGTGGGTTTTATGATTTTTTTTTTTTTTTTGGTCGGCGTACAGGGATGTTTCATTTAGATTTGGCTATATAAATATATGTGGGATGAGGTTCTGTGTGTGTTTTCTCTGTATAAACAAACAGGCAGTGTCCTTTTTGGGCCATTGGCTACAGGCGTATTATTTATTTTCAAACTTTTGATACCACAAATGACTAACACTATATGGGACACACTTATTAATTATTGAATTCAGGTGTTTCAGTTAGATTTATTAACATGGGTGTATAAAATCAAGCATCTAACTATTCAGTATGCATTTACAAACATATAGAGCTCTATGATTTCTGCACTGTGGAAAACATGTACGGAATCATGGAATCCAGTCCTAAAAATAGAATTTACTGTATAACGCGGAATGTCATGGAATTTGCCAAGTTTTGGACAAATAAATCAAAATTAGGTCAGTTCACTTAAATCAGATCGTGATATGGACTAGTGTCTGTGAATATTAAGCTGCAAAAGACTTTTAAATATGAATATGAATGGTGCAGACGCACGGTTTTGTTTATTACACGCATACACATATTTCTCACAATTGCGAGAAATAAAGTCAGAATTGCGAGATGTAAACAATTCTGTCTTTTTATCTCACAATTGCAAGTTTATATCTGGCAATTCTGACTTTTTTCTTGCAAATGCAAGTTTGTATCTCACAATTCTGACTTTTTTTCTTACAATTGCAAGTTTATATCTCGCAATTCTGACTTTTTCTCGCAAATGTGAGTTTGTATATCACAATTTTGACTTTATTTCACAATTGCAAATTTATATCTCGCAGTTCTGACTTTTTTCTGACAATTCCAAGTTTATATCTCGCAATTCTGACTTTTTTTTTTGCAATTGCAAATTTAAAAAAAAAATTTTTTTCAGAGCTACAGGAAATTCCTGTTTCTACTGTCTTTGCTGATCTAAGTTTGTCTGCCAGTCCGCTCTGGGTTATAGGCTAGTTTTAAAATTTCATTTTATTTTATTTTGTATTTAAATTTTGAATTTAAATGTTTTTTTTTTTTTATTTTTGTATTTATTTTATTTTGTATTTTTAATTTAATTGTAATATTTATTTAATTTTGTATTTATATTTTAATTTATTTTATATTTCAGGTTATTTTATATATTAATTTTTAATTGAATTGAATTTTTTATTTTAAAAGAATAGAATTGCCAGATATAAACTTGCAATTGTGAGGAAAAAAGGCAGAATTGTGAGATAAAAACTTGCATTTGCGAGAAAAAAGACAGAATTTTTTACATCTGACTTTATTTCTCGCAATTGTGAGAAATATGTGTATGTGTAATAAACAAAACGGTGCATCTGCACCATTCATATTCATATTTAAAAGTCTTTTGCAGCTTAATATTTACAGACACTAGTCCATAACACAATCTGATTTAAGTGAACTGACCTAATTTTGATTTATTTAATTTAAAATAAATACAAAATAAAATAAATTAAATTAAACATTTAAATATGAAATAAACAGTAAAATTACATAATAAAATACAAAAATACAAAAAAATAAAATAGGGAAAAAACTTTAATTTAATTAAATTTAAAAAATAAAATACAAAAATAAAATAAAATAATGTGAAAATTTTGACTTTTCACAATTACAAATTTATATCTCACAATTCTGACTTTTTTCTCACAATTGCAAGTTTATATCTCGCAATTCTCACTTTTTATGCAATTCTGACTCAGAATTGTGACTTCATATCTTAGAATTGAGTTTATTTCTAAGAATTGCGAGCTAGAAATTCACAATTCTTAGAAATAAACTCACAATTCTGAGAAAAAAAGTAACTCTATAAAAAAAGTAACTTTATAATTCGCACTTGCGAGTTTGTATTATGCATTTCTGAGAAAGAAAGTCAAAATTGTGAGATGCAAATTATTTTGTAAATTTTTAACATTTTTATTTAGTGTTGGAAACAGGCTTCCATAGAAGCGCACACATGACAACATTAACACACATTAAAGAATTTCATAGAGAACTTTAATTTCATACCATATACTCAAAGACAAATCTCTTCATGGCAACCTGTCAAAATAAAAGTCTGGTTAAACTTACAGAAATTGTGACGGAAATATATTGCTGTAGAATGTATGTCTTAATGTAAAACTACTACTACTTATAGTAAAATTATTACTAAAACACAATTTTTATTTCAAGTTTTAACAGCACACCTCTTGTGCAGCACTTTGTTTGCCAAAAATTGGATTACAATAAAAATGTTATTAATGTTGTATGCCCTCATTTGATTACCAAATGAATAAATAAATAATAATAATAATAATCTTAAAATAAAATGTATTTCATAGGGTCCTTAAACTATCATCGGATGCAAAACTCACTTTTACATGTTGTTTGAACATAAATGTGTATTGGCAGTGTGTGTACACAGCCACCCTATTATGATAAAAATCCATCCAGTGGTATTTTTTTAACTTTATAAGTAATATCCGACGGGAGTGGGCGTGTGAGAGAGGAGGGGTGCCGAAACAGCCAGGTCTGGCGGCATGTGATGAGGCACACCTGATGTCAATGAAGCCTCATCACCGCCGCTGTTGAAATGCCGAGCACGCCTCTCCTCGGGAGACCGGTGTCTGGTGTCCTTGTGGGTCCAGGAAGTGTGCATTGAGGGAACGAGCGCCACAGTAGTGACAAGCTGCCGGACCCGTGGTCTGGGCGTGACCCCAGGATGCTGGGCTTAATCTCCAGGAAGTGCCGTGGGCCAAAGTGGACAAAGCTGCTAGATGAAGCCGCCGCCCCTTGAGCTGCAAACCTCAGAGGTGAGCGCGTGCAGCCGCCGGACTCCGCCCCTTACCTGGACTCTTCCTTCTCGAACACTGCCCCTCCTTCACGGAACCCCCAGCACGACGAGGACACCTCAACCCCTGTTTATTTTGAACACTTTTATTCCCCCTTTTGGACACTTTTTGGTTATTTTATATTCAATAAAAGCCTCTCTGAGGCCTGATGTCTGTCTGTCTGCTCCTCCCGCCACAATCCCCTTTTTTCAAATCAAGCCATTCTCAGCTTCTTGTCTGTGTGACGTCACATCGACAAAATTGGTACATTGCTGGTAAATTTAAGATAAGTTTCATAATTTCATGAGGTGATTTTTAATTATTAAACTTAAATTTAACCATTAAAATGGAGTTCAAAAAAATAAAACAAAAAGAGAATCCAGAAAAAAAAAGTATTTCGTAGGGCCCTAAGTGTTTCACATAGGGCAAGTGTGTAAAGCACAGCACCAGTGGACACTGGAGCAGGGGAGACATATTCTGTGGAGTAGCGAATCACATTTCTCCGTTAGGCGGTGTGATGGATGAGTCTGGGTTTGGCGGATGGCATTACCCATCTGACTGTATTGTCCCAGATGTGAAGTTTGCTGGAATAGGTATAATGGTATGGGACTCCTTACTTCCAGTGTTTGAGCATTGTTTGAGGTTTCGGATGATACTTTGCTTCCAACATTGTGGGGACAGTTTGGGGAAGGCCCTTTTCTATTCTAGCATGGCCGTGAAGACATTGTTGGATAAGTCTGGTGTGGAAGAACTTGACTGGCCTGCACAGAGCCCTGATTTCAACCCCATCAAACACCTTTGGGATAAACTGTAACAGTTTGTGAGCCATGAATTCTTGTCCATGAATTCAGTGCCTGGTTTCACAAATGCTCTACTGGATTAATAGGCAAAATAGTCCCACAGAAACACCCAGTCTTGCAATCTTGTTGAAAATGTTCCAGAAAAGTTGCAAAGAAGATACCAACTCCATATTAATGTCCATGTATTTAGAATGCATTGTCATTTAAGTCCCTGCTGTAGTAATATTTAGGTGTCACAATACTTTTGTTCATAGTGTAGTTTCATGTATACAGATCCATTAATATGAAAGGAAAAAAAAGTTTGCGTCAGCAGTTAGATCAAAAGTTTGGAATATATCAAATTTATTTATTGTTTTTTTTAAAGAAGTCTCTTGTTCTCAGCCAGGCTGCATTTAGTTGATCAAAATTACAGTAAAAACAGTAACATTGTGGAATAATATTACAATACAAAAGAAAGATAGAAAGAACAAATAAACAACTAAACAAATAAGTAAATAAATAAAAATCTGATTTTGAAAACATTTGATCAGTACTTTATATCATTTTATTTATATCACAATCATGTTATTAGGGCTGCACGATTATGAATCATAAAAAATCATAATTGTCCATTATTCCCTTGAAATTGTAATTGCGATTATTAATTATGATTATCACAATTTACATTGAGTGATGTTTTGAATAGCTTTATACCATTGTTTGAAGCAACTGCATGCCACATTTTAAATATAGTTTCTTCTTTAAACATAAAAAAGTAAAAATATAAAAATTAAAATGATGAGAAAGATAACCTGTAGGAAAAATACACACACTCTCTCTCACACACACACACACACACACACACACACATATTAAGAAAGCAGAATAATGTTTTGTTGTTGTTTTTTGTAATTGTGCCTTTGAACGATTACATAATTGTGGCATCTGTAATTGTAATCACGATTAGAAATTTGATTAATTGTGCAGCCCTACATATTATTTTTATATAATAATTTCTTATTATTATTAATATTATGATTATAATTAAATTTTTGTATTGTCACTGTACTAAAGCTAAAACTACTTCAAATATGGTCAATATGTAAAAAGGCCTCTCAATAGAATAAACTTTAGTGAATATACTAAATTATGTTGAACATTTCAACAATCTCTCCCACCATCAATTACACAATGTTAATTATGTAATGCATCAGATTCAATAGTACAATAGTATTTCAAACATAACTTCCTAGCTTTTAATAAGCTTTTTTTTTCTTCTTTTTTTTTTTTTAATCAGCTTTATCCTTTGTTACCCAGATTTCTTTGCACTGAGTTGATTTGTAGGCCGTAGTTCTCCAAACCTGAACTTTGGAAGTAAAAGACGAAATTTCTCAGCATAAGCTCCTTTGTGTTCTTTCCAGATCTCCCGTGCTTGCATGTTTATGAATGGAATTGAAGGGTGTGTGAAGTCCACTGTGTTGTGAATTTCATTAGTGAACCTATGTTGTGGACAGAAAAGGTTCCTCTTTACATAGCAACTCCTATTCTCTCTCAAAATCGCAATTGCTGGTTTTGTATGTTGTGCCGGTAGGCAGCTGGTTGACTTCCAGTTTTGGTTTTCTGTTATGCACCAGTATGGCCACCAGAAGGCATCATATCCAAAGAGTGGCAGAAGTAAAAATCACCTCAACTCATGCACCCACATGGAGATGCAACTTCTGTTCACCACAAACTGCTGCTGTCCTCATCTGCACTCTGACCTGAACTAACTCTCCGCTTCCTTTCGTTTAGTGTCTAGTGCATGTGAAGTACAATGTAACCTTATTACTGTTGATTGTACTTACTTATATTATACTTATATTATTTCATATTGTTTCATAGAATTTTTATAATCCAAAAAGGCAAAGATTTTATGAGGTTAAATACATTTTGTTTGAGAAATGGTGCCACACAAATTTTTTAATGACACTGAAGATTTGATCTATGCTACATGTGGCCTTCGTTGACTTTGAATAGTTCCTATCTATATCACTAGGTGGTGCTAGAGACGCATACAGCGTTTCTCAGTCTAGAATGAGCTTCATCAATGTGACATCATTATGAATGGCACACATCAGGGTCTAAATGATGCTGGCTCTCTTTTCTCTGATTGCAACAGTTAGTGTTCATTCAACTCATTACAGCTGATGATTTGCTAGACATCGGTACGGTCATTAGGGTTGTTGCCATTAATTGTTATGTTCATGCAGGAAATGGTTCTAGTAATGCTGATACTGAAGTGAGGATCTCATTCATCACTCCACATGCCCAACAGGTGCAGTCTCTGGCCATATATGTAATTAATGACAAGTGGGTACTAGTTCAGTTTTGATATAGAGAACATGTTTGGATGCAGCAATTCATATGGATTCTTCTAATGCATGTTTTTTTTTTTTTTTTAAATTTGGGACCATGGAAATATGATGGATTTTTTGACCAACTGATGGTATAATATTACTACTACAAGTGCAATATATATATATATATATATATATTAAATTAATATTTGTATTTGTTTATTACAAAATATACAAAAAGTTGAAAATACCACTGCAAAGCTTATTTAAAGTTTGCAAGACCGACTTATTAAACCATGAACTTAAATTTTAACTGATTTATTAGATACATAATAATAACATAGTAATAATAACAACAACAATAACAAGTATTAATTATTTATAATAAATAATTATTATATTTATAATACATTTATCATAGAAAACTGTAATAGATAATAATAATAATAATAATAATAGGTTTTCAAATGAAACCATGAACTTAAATGTTAATTGACTCATTAAATACATTTAATAATAATAATAATAAAACAAGAAGTACGTTGTTATTTATAATAAATAACTGTTATATTTATAATACATTTGTCACAGAAAATTTATAAGTATTAGTTATTTATAATAAATAATTTTTAGATTTATAATCTATTTGTCAGAGAAAATTAATAACAGTGATGATGATAATAATAAGTATTAACTGTTATTTATATTAAATAGTTGTTATATTTTTAATACATTTTTCATAGAAAATGATTAATAATGCTAATAATAATAATAGTATTATTTATAGTAAATAGTTATATTTATAATACATTTCTCATAGAAAATTTATAATAAGATTAATAATAATATTAAATTGTTATTATTAACAACAATAAGTATTAATTATTTATAAAAATATGTTTATAATACGTTTATCAGAAAATTTATAATAATAGTGATGATGAAAATAATAATAAATGAATTGTTATTTATAATAAATACCATTATATTTATAATACATATATTATAGAAAATAATAATATTAATGCTAATAATAATAAGTCTGAATTGTTGTTTTTAATAAATTATTTTATTTTTAAAAATATGTTTGTCATATAATGTGTTATATTTGTATTATTACCATTATAACAAGTATCATTTGTTATTTATAATAAGTAATTATTTATTTTTATAACAAATTTATCATAGACTATTGATAAGACTGATGGTGATAATAATTATAATAATAATAATAACGTAGTATTAATAATAATAATAATAATAATAAGTATTAATTGTTATTTCTAGTATTTTTTATATTTATAATACATTTATCATAGAAAATAATAATAATAATAACAATGATAATAATAATAATTATTATTATTTTGAATCATCTGGTCCTCCATGTGTCCAATGTTCTATGTTTTTTTTTTCCAGCTTGATTTTTACAATCTTTTTGTTCAGTGTGGGAATTATGAAATAGTCCTTGACTACACTGAGAAACCCTCAACTTGGTCACCCGAACATCATATCATTACTAAATAGTTATGAAATGTTGTTCTTCTGCTGAGGATCTATGAATATTTGAACAGAACCAGAGTTGATGTTAGTGAACCTGGTCGGCTCTGCAGATGATCTGATTTCCTGAAGTTTAGAGTTGAAGGCCTGATGAAGATGAGTAAAAACACAGGAAGGGAGGACGGCGGTTGGAAAATAAACGAGTGTTTTGGTTGGTGGGTGTGTGTGGGAAGCCTGGATAAATGAGGGCTGGAACACAGGTGTGGGGGTGTGATTAGGCTCCCAGGGCAGATCGTCTCTCTCTCTCTCTTTTTCTATCCTTCTCTCTCTCTCTCTCTCTCTCTCTCTCTCAAACAGCCTCGTGTTGTTCTTCTTTTCGCTTGTGTGGAAGTTGTGAGGGCACCCTCTGGATTGCCTCACTGCCGGAGCATGCCGGACCCTGTTATCCGGCTATCCATCTGTGCTATTGATTTTTCTTTTTTTCATCTTTCCCCTCCCTGGGCTGGTGTTTGAGCGCCGAGATAGGGAGCCGGAGGAGGCGGGGGGAGATCTGAGCATGTTTGCAGGGGGTCAGGGGGGGTGCTGAGGCTGGCAAGGTCTGCCTAGCCTGGACCAATCTCTCCGAGCAAGTGTGTGTGTGCGTACAGGCCTATGTATGTATCTATTCTCTTTCTCTCTCTCTCTCTTACTCTCTCTCCCTCCAGGGATCGCTTCCCCCCTCGCCTTTCAGAGGCGCCCACACCGCACACGCTCCTGGCGGCGCTTCCCTCCTCCCCCTCGCCCCTCGCTCTCTCCCGCCCGCCTGCCTGCCGTCTCCTCTCCCGGGGGCATCAGCAGCGCTGCCGGCTCGCCCCGTGATTTGCAGAGATTTGTCTAAGTGAGAAGCAATTAGTGTGGAAGGCCATTAATGTATGCGCGCTCGGCCCGACCTCCGGCTGGCTCGGGGAAAACTGGGGTGGCGTGACCGCAGGGCTCCGTGATGCTCTCCCCTCCGTTTCGTTGGCAGGAACATACCAAGACACCGGCGTTCCCCGCTGCCACCTGCCCCCTTTGATTTCTATTAATGAGATAAACGTGGCGTCTCGTGCTCTAAACTGTCATGTTTCTGTATGTGTTTGCACGAGTCTTTTTGTTAAAGCGTTGACTAATTGCTTTGCAGTTTTTAGTGTGTGTCTCGGGTTTAGACTACCTGGCACAGTAGTTGAAGGGTTTCCTGCAAGCCCCCACACACTTTCCATTGCAGATGATTATCAGCAGTTAGCAAAAGCATGGAAAACCAGTAGGTGTGGACTGTGTTTGGGCCGTGGGAGGGTTCCCTCTGAGATTTGCTGTGGTGGGTATGAGCCAGGGGCATTTTCTCGGAGGAGGTAGTGCTTACTTAAAGAGTATAGTGAGATTAGGAAGTCATAGACAGTGCAAAAATAAAACAAAACAAATAATACAAAAATATTCAGTTTATACGACACAATAGTTCAATAGCGAAACCCACGGATAAAGCATCAAAGAGAGTCTTTTGCTCACAATGAGCTCATTTTTTTCTCATTGTGATGTGATTATAAGGTGAATATTGGTGAAAAGTCACATTAAATGAGACGGTGCCTTCACATCACTGTGTTTGGCTGATTACCAACTTATTTGCTTATAATATATGCACTCACTCCACAAACAACTCACAAACAACTATAACTGGTGAAAATTTCTGATGTTAAATTATTCAACAGTTACTATAATTAATCTAGGGCCCCATAAAATCAGGTTTATTTTTTCCCAAATTCTGTTTTATTTTTTTCCAAATTCCATTTTAATTTTTCTGGATTCCATTTTTTTCCGTTTTAGTTTTAATGGTTAAATTAAAAAAATATTAACCAAAAAGCATCTCTAATTAATCAAAATCATGAAACTTACACAATTTAACAGCAAGCAATTTATTAAAAATTTAACAAAATTAGCATTTTTTTTTAAGGCCTATGAAATACTTTTTTTTTTTAAACAAATTAATTTTCCATTAATTCCATTTGAATGATTTCATTAGATTTTAATCAGTCAAAAGCATCTATAATTAACTTGATTTATATGTCATTTAAATTTACTTATTAATGGTTTCAGAAATACTGTGTTGTGTATTTACATTTTTCTAATAAGTAAATTCTGGTAAATAATTTTAGTTTTAATGGTTAAATAAAAAAAATATTTATCAAAAAGCATCTCTAATTAATCCAAATTGTGAAACTTACACAGTTTAACAGCAATTTATTAAAAGTTTAACAAATTATGTATTGTTTTTTTTGTTGTTATTTATTGTTTACATTTTTCTGGTAAATTAATTCTGGTAAACAATTTTTCTGCTAAATATTCCTGAAAAAAAGTTTTAATAATAATTGTAGTATTATTAGTACTAGTACTATCATTATATAAAGTAATAGATTTCTGTCACAGTTTCTTCAAGTTAGACTGAATTTTTATTTTGACGGGTTGCTGAAGACCTGTATGTTTCTGTTTACATTTTTTTTTCTTGAAAGAAATGGTAAAATGGTTATGAAGTGACGCTTAGAGCACTTCTAGAGAGTATGTTTATGTGTTCATGCGCTTCTGTTGTGTAAGCCTCACTCGCGCTTCTATATGTGTGTAGTAAACAAAACCGTGCGTCTGCTCCATTCATTCACACAGAGACATGCAAAAAATGCAGGATTCGTATTTAAATAGTATTTTTGCGGCCTAATTTAAAGACACAAGTCCATATTGCGTATGACCTACTTTTGATTAATTCATCTAAAATTTGGCAAATTCTGTGACATTTGGAGTTATGAATTCCATTTTTATGATTGAATTCCACAATTCTTTCTGCATTTTATGCATCATGGAAATCATAGGGCCTTATGTTAATCCAAAAATGAAAATTTTGTCATTAATCACTTAAATCTGGGTATTTGGGCATTTGAGCTCTGTTTGTTCTTCAGGTCGGTGTGTTCACAGGTGATACCACCTCTCGAAATTAAAATTTTACGTATTGCTATGCTATGATATTTTATATTTTGCTACTCCAGCATTATTTTTGGTCACTGCAAAATTTCCCTGTTGTAGCATGCTGTGTGCACAAAATCAATGCTGACAGTCATAATTATACATTGTCGGAGAAGCACTGTTTCCAGGGTTCGTACAAGATGCTTAAAGTACTAGAAGTACTTGAATTTGACTTTTTGAAATTAAAGGCCTGGAAAACCCTTGAAAATAGCAATATTCCTGAAGAGGTACTTGAAAAGTCCTTGAATTATTGAAAGACAATGTATCTATGAAAGAAGTGTTTAATTTTTTATAAGCACATATCTTTTCATGCAAAATTCACACAATTAAAAACAGGTCATGCCTTTTTTTTAACTAATTCAGTTAATGTCATAAACCTATCGAGCTAAACTAGTAGTAATACTGACAGTGTTGTCAAAACATGGCTGAAGACGCAGAAGGAGGAGTGAGTCATTTAAGCTTAACTACTTTGATTCAAACCCGTGACTTCTTTTCATTTCAAGTGATTCACTAGCAAAAACCAGATTAAATTTAAAGAGCTATTCATTTTCGAATTTCGACATCACTTGTAATGATTTTTAAAACCTTTTAAAAACCATTGCATCGCAACATGATTCACCATTTCGAAGTTATCCAATCGGATCTCGAATCATGAATCATTTGATTCAGATCAGGCCTTCAAATTGCGTATCACGGATCATTTGATTTAGATGAGGACTTCGAAGAGGTTTGTGAATCATTTGATTTAGATCAGAACTTCAGAGCAGGTTCACGAATCATTCTGTGAATTGAATTCGCGATCCGCACTCCTAGTCCTGATCTGAAGTGATGGTTCACGTTTCATTATTTAGATGAGGACTTCAGAGCGTGGATCGCAAATCATTTGATTTAGGTCAGAACTTCAGAGCGGGTTCACAAATCTTTTGCTTTAAATTGAAACCTAGGAGCGAATCTTTTTTTCTGATTTTTTTTCTTAAACAATAGAAAACATCAAACCATAAGTGAGATCCCTGATTGAAGTCCTTGAAAATCAAAAAGGTAGTACTTGAAAAGTCCTTGAAAGTCCTGGAGTTTTATTTTACAGTTTGCGTACGAACCCTGTGTTTCGGCCCCTTTGACTGATTTTTGACTGATTCACCTGAAACTGGCTAAAACTGATTTTTTTTTTTTTAATATATGAGTATTTTAGATTGCTAAAATTTCAGTGAATCCATAATCCATCCAGATTTGGAAAAACATGATGGTGATTTTATTTAGTTTTGGGAGGGAACCTTTTAAAATATGAAATTAAGCTTAAAATATTAAATGAGTTGTTTAACGACCACTGAAGGTTAAAGGTTAAAATAAAACTTCCATATTTGTGATCATCATGACAGAGAATTAGACTAATGGTCCTGAAAGAAGGTAACTAATAGCCAAAAAATAAGAAGTATGATGAAAGATGATTGTTAATGTATTGTTGTTATTATATGCGACCCTGGACCACAAACCCAGTCATTAGTAGCGCGGGTATATTTGTAGCAATAAATAAATACACAGTATGGGTCAAAATTATCGTTTTTTTCTTTTGTGCCAAAAATCATTAGGATATTAGTAAAAATCATGTTCCATAAAGATATTTTGTAAATTTCCTACTGTAAATATATCAAAACTTAATTTTTGATTAGTAGTATGCTTTGCTAAGACTTTGCTAATATGTTTTTTTTTTTTTTGCACCCATAGATTCCAGATTTTCAAATAGTTGTATCTCGGCCAAATATTGTCCTATCCCAACAAACCATACACCAATGGAAAGTTTATTTCTTCAAATAATGTATAAATCACAAATTCAAAAACTCAATTAAAAAAAACTGTCCCTTATGACTGGTTTTGTGGTTGAGGGTCACATATTTATGACAATGTATAAACCAGGACATTCTCATTTAGGTTTAATGAATAATAATAGACTAAAAGACTAAATGCTGAACTTTTCTTCTTCATTTCAAAAGTCCAGTTAGTTCTGGTCTCAGTAACTTACCTTGGCAGAATTAGAGGCTTGAATAAATACGGAAATAACATGCTTTCTATTATATCTGGTGAATTGAAGGCCTCCTCCTGAAGTCAGGCACTGTATCTGTGAGGAGCCGGCAGTTCCTGGGTGGCTGGGCTGACGTGTTGGTTAATTAAAGATAGAGTAATTAGAGACAGTTCTTACAGCAGCTTTTAGGAGCTTGATAAGAGGCTAATCCTCTGAAGTAAGGCTGAGATCGAACCGGTCCCTGGTGCGGCTGTTCTCCGTACGCTCAGCTGGAAGTACAATCTCTCCTCCAAAAGAGCAGGATTTAGAGAAATGGCACAGAGGCAGTCTTTACCAGCCTGGGATAATATGAGAGGAGAGCAGCTGCGCGTTTATTGTCCCCGTTAACAAAAAGTACACCTATTAAAATGATTATTACTTTTTAAAAACATGTTCAAAATCATGTTCACTCATGAGACGCCAGGTATATTCCAAAACAACCCAGACAAAACAATTTATCTGCTCTCTTTCCAACACACCAGTCATCTTGCTTTAATATCAATTTAATTTTAAGTAATTAAGTATTCTGGGTGATAAGTTAAGCTTATGAGTCAAGTCTTGTGCTTCATTACCAGCAAGCCTAACTGGTTTACTTGAATCACTCTTAAGGATTATAACCTGAGAATATTATTTAATATTCTTTAAGGATGATTATGTAAGTGTAATATCTAAACACATTAATCTGATCACCATAATCAGATTCTGGCAATGTTTTCGTTTCCAGAAATTGGAATAAAACATATTTTGGGTCATATTTAGTATGTACTACCTACCTTAATGTCTTTTCAAACCTGTTTGACTTTCTTCTGTGAAACAAAAAAAGGATATCTTGAAGAATGTCAGTTTTTTTGTTCGCTTTTTTGACAATTTTTTTTTAAACATGATTTTTGTTTAACTGTTTAACTGACGTGTTGTAACTTATGTCACACTTACTGTATGTTTTTGTTAACTTTTTCAGATTTAAGCCTTAACCAGAATATAAAATGTGGAATTTAAATATGATGTGCTTGTAAACATGGTCAGTGAGTTTCCTGTAAGTGCCATAACAAGCAACATTTTGTACCTCTAACACATGGGAGTCTGTGCCCATATGTTTGACTTAGGCTAATCTATAATTCAGTAGTGGCAGATGTCTCTGTTAATCATTCATACGTGTATGTTATGTGCCAGTCTATGTCATCATTTCTTGTTATTTATCTACTTGCAGTGGCTCTCATCTATCAGTTACTCCGAAGTTGACTGTACACTTAGACATCATTTACATACAGTAGTAGGCTAGTAGGCTTCTCCAAAATTTTGCTAATACTAATTATTAAGGGGTTAGTTCATCCACAAATGAAAATTCTGTTATTAATTACTCACCCTCATGTCGTTCCAAACCCCTACAATTTTCTCATCTTTTTAGTAAAATCTGGGGTGAGACTTCAACGTAAACTCAAACACATAAACAGCAGTCTGCACTTTTTTGACTTCAGATGTAAACATAGGCCAAAAGCAACATAATGTGGTCTATACACAGTGAAGGGGATGCTGACCATAATCAAAGTGTTGATGGGGTGAGAAATAAGAGGTGACAGACAGGCCAGGCCAGACCCGTAATGACTTGTAATTGCCCTAGAGGTGTATATCGCAGGTGGTTCTGCACCTCGCTGGGCTTTTAAACGCTTCTGTACCTGAGGTTGCTGGGCATGGTGGGGGATGAGACATTCCTCAGCATGCAGATAATGCCGCCGCTCCTCGCCGCCAGTCTGCTCCGGCACCAGCCATAAAGCAGCAGCCGCAACATGACACCTCCACTGCGAGAGGGATTTAATATAGTCCACCACACACACACACACGGAAGAAACCAGAGATATAAGTATATGCTGCCAGCGTCTCGCAGTAAGGGGATCTGTGCGTGCCGTGCCTGTACATGTTCGCCCTTACCACGTTTACCTCAAACACACGCACGTGTGAAATTCACACACGCTAGTTCATGTATCATTTAAGACAAGGAATCATCGCTGCAGAATGCACAGTACCATAAACACTACTGGTCAAAAGTTTGAGGTCGGTACGAATTAAAAACAAGCTATATATTTTTTTGAAAGTCTCTTATGCTCACTAAGGCTGCATTATTTGATCAAAAATACAGTAAAAACTGTAATATTGTGAAATAATATCACAATTTAAAATAACTAGTAGCTATTATGATATTTTGTAAAAAATAATTTATTCCTGTGATGGCAAAGCTGAATTTTCAGCAGACATTTCTAGGGGTTGTGTTTTTCAGGGCCGACGCTGATACCGATTATTGCAGATCAAGTAGACTGATAATAGCCGGTATTTTTATTTATTTATTTTTTTTGGTGTAAAAATTACCGATACTGATAACCCTAAAATGCTTAATATTGACACCGATAATTTAAAAACTTTCTTTAATGCTTTTAAATAATTTTATCGGCAAAACGGTTTTTGAAAATGACTGAAACAATAACCATAAAAATGCCTAATATCGACGCCGATAATCAAAAAAAAAATCTTAAATGCTTTTAAATAAGTTTATCTGCAAATCAGTTTTAAAAATTACCAATACTGATTACCCTAAAATGCTTAATATTGACATTGATAATTTAAAAACTATCTTTAATGTTTTTAAATAATTTTATCGGCAAATGGTTTTTGAAAATGACAGATACGATAACCGTAAAAATTCCTAATATCGACGCCAATAATCAAAAAACGTTCTTTAATGCTTTTAAATAATTTTATGGGCAAATTGTTTTTTCAAAATGACTGATACCGATAACCATAAAAAAATACCTAATATCGACGCCGATAATCGGAGACCTTTCTTTAATGCTTTTAGATAATTTTTTGGCAAATCCGTTTTGAAAATGTTTGATACCAATAACCATAAAATGCTTAATGTTGACGCTGATAATCAAAACTTTCTTTAATGCTTTTAAATAATTTTATCGGCAAATCAGTTTTGATAGTGACCAATACCGGTAACCATAAAATGCTTAATATCGAAACTGATAATTGAAAAACTTTCTTCAATGCTTTTAAATAATTTTATCGGCAAATCGGTTTGGAAAAGGACCGATACCGATATCATTTTCGTAATTGTAATCATAAAATGCTTAATATCGACGCCGATAATCTGCCAGGCGAATAATCGGTCAATCCCTAGACATTACGCCAGTCTTTATTGTCACATGATCCTTCAGAAATCATTCTAAAGTGTGGATTTGCTGCTCAAGAAACATCTATTATAATGTTATTAATGTTGAAAACAGTTGTACTGCTTTGTGATAAATTTTTTTCTCAAGGTTCTTGGAGTGGAAAGTTCAAAAGAACAGCATTTATTTGAAATGTAAATCATTTGTAATGTTATAAATGTCTTTATTGTCACTTTTGATCAATTTAATGTGTCCCTGTTGAATAAGTACCAAAAAAACCAAAAAAACAACTGAATTTTGGAGGGGACATGTCCACCTTAATGTCTTTGTGGTCAAGTTATCATACAAGATCTCATTGCCCTTCCTTGATGCCAAAAACATTGTGTTATAGTGGCATTTTGTTCTAGCTAATCAAGAGCTTTTCTTTTTAGTTAGCGCTATGCTAGTTGGCTAACTGTTAGCTTGCATTCTAATGCTTAATTTGACTTTAGCTTCCATAAATTAGTTCCATTTCAATAACATATCTTACTATAACAAATCTGGCAGCATATTTAGCTCAAATAACACACAAACCAAACAATTTTTTAGGCTGGTCATGTGCTTGCATATTAAAAGGGTGGGTTTTTCATTCTCCTAGCTTCAGTGTTCAGCAATTTGTTGGATTAGTGTTTCTTTGAGTGGGCCGTTTCCTCCTTCCATGGTCTCTGACTCTATGTAATGTCTTATCTGATCATGAAACGCCTAAATAAACATAATTAAAAGCATTCTAATTAATATGTATTCAGAGAATGCATTAAGCCGTGTCTCTCATACTGTGCTGAAGGTCATGTGCGTGTGGAGCAGGAGCTGCAGTGCCGTCCCAGTCAGCGAGGAGGTTAACTGATCCGCTGAGGGGAGGAGAGCCGCCCTGCCACACCACACGATATTGACAGGTTAGAACCCGAGGGCTCCTGCAGGATATGAACATCGCTGGAGGGGGGTTACTACCATGCGCCATTCCTGCATGTGTGTGCGCGCAGGTGTGTTTGTCTGAGGGAAAAGAGGTAGAGAAGCAGCACAGAGGAAAGTAAGGCTTATGCGGTTAACTTGATGGCTGACACGTTATATTTGGGTTATTGGATGTTAATGTGTCAGAGCAGAATGCATGGCAGAGCGGTGGTACTACAGCCGGAGATCAGACAGAGCGCCGTAAGGCTGCAGGTTGGGTGAGGATGGGCGCTACGGAGCAGCTTGCAGCGTTCTGCTTGCTGATGTTCAGATGGGCTTGACCTTTCCCTGACTCCCCCCACCAATCAATAACCCCAGCTTAAATTTTCATGGTCCCTGTTTGGCTGTTTTCTGCCTTATTTCTGGAGGAAAAGAAAAGCAAAAGTGCAGGGAGGCTTGATTTATTTTCATCTGTGCAGATGAAAATAAAATAACAGCAAAAATGTGCAGCAAAAACATAAACAAAAAGATGTAATTGAAATTATTTGTTGACGCTTGTGCGTCCACTGATGAAGGCTGTGTAAAAATATTAATTCTCATTTTTATGAAACTAAATCTTTCTTAAATCCCAAGAATCCTTTAGTCTAGCCTGTTTCAGTTAATGAATGGAACATTGTAGCACATCCAATAAATCACAATGAGCTTTGTGCTTTGATACTTTTGATATGAAACAAAGTGTCAGATTTCAAATTCTGTCAATTTTATTACAGTATTCAAACAATAAATAAATAGTTTGGGGCTGTTTAATGTAGAGTGACAGATCATTGTAGCGCCTCAGTTTAAGAGGAGCAGGCCGTAAACCGATTGTCTCCTCCACTTTAACCAGTTTCAGCACAAAATAAACTCAAAGGAACATCTGAATGTATGTTAAAAGAAAGTTATAACTTAACGAATCTTGTCTCATGGAATCGCTCAATCAGTGTTTCAACCTCAGCAAGACTACAATATAACAGCTTGTAAACAATATGTCACATAACGTCACATTTACCTCAGAAAAATCATATTCGGTGACCATAGACTGAATTCTACAGAGAAGCGTTTTGCTAAATGTATGCCCCATATAACATATTAATTATATTTTTTACTGTTCTTCAGTATTTAATTTAAATTTGAATAAATCCGTATTTTTTTTTATGACAGCCATCATTTAAATGTTAAAAAAGTAAATAGTAGAAATGCAATTATGTAATTGAAAAGTTAGTATTATAACTTAATTATATATAAGAACTTCATTGAGTGTAATTTAAGTTTGAATACAAATCAGTTTTGGGCTTTGGGCTTTTTTTTGTGTGCCTTTAATGGATAGGACAGTAGAGAGATGACAGGAAAGTACTGTGCAGAGAGCGGGGAATGGGATCAGCAAAGGACCTTGAGATGGGATTCGAACTCGGGTCACCGCAAGCACAGCTGTGCTATATATCGGCGCAAAAAAATCTGTTTTTAACCCCCAGTATCATAGTGTAGTACCAGATGACTCTTGTGTATATTTTACAGCATTAGTTGAGAGATCTTTTTTTTTCTTTGAGAAAATTCATCATGTATTGTACCTGATATATCCAAAATAATTAATATTGAATCGAATCAAGCGGAAGTCAGAATTGAATCACAAGCTTGTGAATACAAATAGATATCCAATCAAAACGTAAAATTTGTGTTAATACCCAGCCCTACCACTGACACAACAACAGTCTCTTGTGATACTGGCACATAAAATGTATATTCATGTTAATAAGCAGCATGGTATATTATTCTTTTATAAACAGCAAATATATTGAAAGTGACAGTAAAGACTTACATTGTTAAAAAAGATTTGTAATACTATTTTTTTTTCTACATTTTTTTATTTTTAATATTAAGCACCACAACAGATTTCAACATTGATAATAATAAGAAATGTTTTTGAAAACCAAATCAGCATATTAGAATGATTTTTGAAGGATCATGTGATGCTGAAGACTGGAGTAATTGCTGCAGAAAATTCAGTTTTGCCATCACAGGAATAAATTATATTTTAAAATCTATAAAAATAGTAAGCAATTTTTTTAACAGTTTTTTTTTTAGTAATTGAATTTTTACAATATTACTGTATTTTGTAATATTATTTTTTCCAGCATTTTTTCCTTTTTTTTAAATTTTTAATATCAAGCACCACAACAGTTTTCAGCATTGATAATAATAAGAAATGTTTTTGAAAACCAAATCAGCATATTAGAATGATTTTTGAAGGATCATGTGATGCTGAAGACTGGAGTAATTGCTGCAGAAAATTCAGTTTTGCCATCACAGGAATAAATTATATTTTAAAATATATAAAAAATAGTAAACAGTTGTTTTTTTTTAGTCATTTTTACAATATTACTATATATTTTTTTATTAAATAAATGCAAACTTTTCAGTATAAAAGACATCTTTCAAAAACATTTTTGAAAACAGTAGTGTCCACTAGCAGGTGCTAACTCTGCCATGCTAAAAATAAAAACTTGTTTTTGGAAATGTCTTCAGACTACTTTATCTTCGTTTGAGGGTGTCTGTATAAATGTTTGGATTGGTTATCACTACTCAATTTGGGTTACAGATCACCCAGATAAAGACTGTGGACGTTTATGGACATCGATTCACTGACTATAATGTTTGAAGTATTGTGGTTCATTAGTGCAACACTGTTTTTGTATATAATACAAACAGATCTTACTATTGGCCATCTTGTTTTTTTTATTATTATTATTTTTTTTACATTTTATTATAAAAAATTTGTATTAATATTACATTTTTTATTTGTAAAAATTATTATTATTATTATTTTTTTTTTTTCTGAATCCAGATGATCTCTACTGGTTGATTAAATGGTTTTAATTGCATCATGCCTCTTATTAACGTGGTAAGGAGATGTGTGTTTTTGCAGTTTCTGGTTGCCATGATGATGACAACATCACATGGGCCACAGAATAAGGTTTGAGGGTCGTATGCGGCCCACGGAGCACTTGCTGAATAGCAGTTTATGGCAAGTAAAACAAAAAATATTGATTGTGGAAATGATGTGGATCTGTGGGAGGCTCATACAGTGTGAAAGTGGTCTGTGTAGCCATTGAGTCATTTCTGAGTGTTTGTATTCTTTGTTTTGTCCTTTTACGATGTAGGTGTGGGTTGCAACCTGATTTTCCATGCACCGATGAAGATCTCTGGTTGTATGATAAAACGACTCCTCGCTTCAGCAGCAGGTCTCGGTGAGCTGTGGGGCAGACAAACTGGCTCCTGCACGATCAAAGGCGAGTGCAGCGCATACGTGGGGGCGTTTAGCGTCGCCACCGACGCAGGCAAGCCCTTCTGTGGTCGGCTCGTGTTCTATATCTATACTCCTGACATTTTCACTTTTACGCTCATCGCTCCTCCTCATTCTCACTTTCGTTACCCACAAGCCCCAGTCATGGGGCACGTATGTATGTATGTGTGTGTTTGTGTGTCTGTAAACGCACCCACGGACTGTAGGGTTTCCCTCCAGAGTGTGTGTAGGTGCAGTGCACATTTTGCATTCCACGCCCCACGTTCTCGAGGGTCACACTTTTCCATTGCTTATCGCTTGGGTACCTCTTCACTTGCAAGCATGATTGCTCAATGATGACAACTGTAGCTGCAACATCCGCAGTGCAAACGCAGTTACGAATGTGTTCAGATATGAAGAAGGATGTGTAAAGTGTCATCACATTCACTACTATAAAAATGCAAATGAGAACAGACAAAACATTTGAAATGAATACAAATCTTGTGTCATAACAAATCATTCATATTTACTAACTATATATATATATATATATTTTGTTTATTTATTAGATGTCCAACTGTTGATTCTCCAGACTGGCTGACTGATGTATGTATGTATGTATTCATTCATTCATTCATTCATTCATTTATCTGTTACCCAATTCTTGATTTTTCTTAGGACTATTTATTTATTTATTTATTTATTTATATAGTTGCCTAATTCTTGGTTATTCCCAAGACAATTAAAAGTGTTTGTTTGTTTGTTTATCTATCTATCTATCTATCTATCTATCTATCTATCTATCTATCTATCTATCTATCTATCTATCTATCTATCTATCTATCTATCTATCTATTTATCTATCTGTCTGTCTGTCTGTCTGTCTGTCTACCTATCTATCTGTTTAATAGTTGCCCAAGTCATCTTTAGTCCCAAGATGTATTTATTTATTTATTTATTTATTATTTTAGTTACCAAATTCTTATTTATTCCCAAAAACCTTTATTTATTTATTTGTTTGTTTGTTTGTTTGTTTATTCCCAAGTCTTCTTTATTCCTAATATTTATTTGTTTATTTATTTATTTTAGTTGCCAAATTCTTATTTATTCCCAAAACTGTTTATTTATTTATTTCTTTATTTATTAGTTGCCTAATTCTTGGTTATTCCCAAGACAATACATTTATGTATTTATTTGTTTATTTACTTATTTATTTGCCAAATTCATATTTATTCCCAAAACTATGTATATATTTATTTATTTATTTATTTATTTATTTATTAGCTGCCTAATTCTTGGTTATTCCCAAGACAATTACATTTTTTAAATTTATTTATTTATTTATTTTAGTTGCCAAATTCTTATTTATTCCCAAAATGTATTTATTTATTTTTAGTTGCCAAATTCGTATGTATAATAAAATAATTTTAGTTATTTTATTTTAATAATTAATTTGATAGTTGCCTAATTTTTGTTTATGACCAAGCAAATTAAAACTGTTTTCATTTATTCATGATAATATGTTGTTGTTTTTTTATTTAACAAATATTTAATTTATATTAGTATATTAGTATTTAGCAAAAAAAAAATGTCTTGGAAATAAACAAGAAGTATCTTCACAGGGGCTCAGGCCTCATAACCACACACATGCAGATAATATTGGAGTAACTTTGTGTGTGTGTTTTTCTCTGCAATCTGCAGTGTGGCGTTTGACTTGTGAACCGTGGCCCAGGCGGGCAGGAAACGCGTCATGGTGCTAACTGGAACCAGATGTCAGAGGCTGCTGGGGATTCTCACAATGGAACATGCTCGTCAAAAGGAAACTTTTCTCTCCTCCTCTCTCTCGCTCTCTATTTCTTTTTTTCTTTCTCTGCAAGCATCAAAGACCCTGCTTGTTTGGGTGCTGATTGATCGCTAGAAGATGACAGTCACAACCACGTCTACTTTCAGCAGGATGGAGAGCGATAAAGCAAGATGGGGTAAGGAAGAACCAACCCAAGAACAGGCTGTTAAAGTACCTCAACTTTGTTGCCAAGGAAACAAGGGAACTTGGGTGGAAAAATGAGCCTGGTCCTGAAGGACCACGGGCACCAAGCACCTGACACTTGATTTTAATTATTTACTTGTATAATTTGTAGACGCACCAGGCAGGAGAAGGTGAGAGAGGACAGCAGGAGAAATGCACCAGACATGATTTATTATTTTTTAACAGGGACATAGCAATCATTAAACACGTACTTGTACAAGTTCATCCCCTCTCAACTTTTCAAGCATTAATCTTTACATTTAATAGACGCTTCTGTGAGAGAGCGTACAGTCTGAAGAAGCTAGATGTCATCCAACCAGTTGTATCAACAGTCAATAGTATTATAAACCTTTTCAGCCTGACTCATGAATATTAATTAGGTGATGTAGAGTTTGTATAATCATTTATCCTTATATGGCTAGTGCACACTTACCTACGAATGCTTAATATTCATGACATATGCTGATAAGGTTTATAGTTTGCCCCTCCGCCACTTTACAGAGCGTTTCTGATTTTTAAAGATTATTCTTTGTTGTCGTTGTTACTTCCTGTACTCAGTTTGCTCAGCATTGCCATTTCCCCTTTCGTCATTTTTGGATGTTTCTGCATTTTCTTCAAGTTTTAATTTCTCTATCGCTTTCTGTCTCTGTGGGCCTGGCTAGTCGAGCAGTGAATTGGCCTCTTCTCAATGCCCCAAGGCATGGCCTGCCTCCACTCCGCCTGACTGCACACACAGCCGAGCGCAGGCATGCTGCCAACTGTGTCCTTGGTTTCAGCCTCTCCATGCTGCCAACCTCCCTTAGCTTCTCTAATGTCCTGCAATGCAGTTTCCCAGAATTAGGGCCACCAGGAAGCTTTGCATTTCGGCGATGATTGTATGTTGAGGGAATATGTGAAATTCTACCTTAGATGAGAAGCATCTCAGGCAATTTTTAATACAATATTGCTTTAAAAATCACCTTACATAAATTTACCATGGTGACATTAGTTTCCAGCAAGAACCCTATGAATCAAAGTATTCCACCCCCTGATACCACTTTTTTTTTTGTTATTTATATAAAATATAAATAGCTTGTTTGATATTATAAGCGATGTTTATGTTTTGCTCTGACTTCGTCTTTCAGTATGAAATTGTCAAAACAAGGAAGAAAACATTTCACGGGGGTTTTAGTAGTAAACTATTTACTACTAAAAACTATTTATATTTGAGGAAATCCAGTATTATCTTTGTTATCGTTACAGTGGAATTTAGAATATGGAGTTTGTATTATTATGTGTAAATATTTTTTTTTTGTTTGCTTGTTTTATTTATAAGTCTTTATTTAAAAAACGTGAAGTTATATTATTTAAGGAGTAAGGAATATTACTTTGATATAACAATAAAAACAGCAGCTGTTTGATATTTTGGATAACTTTTTATATTTAAGGAAATCTAATATTAATTTGGTGTAACAAAACAGAAACAGCTGTTTCTATTTTTTATTCAGAGGTAAAATATGGTAAATAAAAATATTTTTATATATTGAAAAAAACACTTGTATTTATAATAATAATAATAATAAATGTTGTTATTATTATTATTATTATTATTATTATTAATTTAAAGTCAATTTAGTATAACAACAGAAACAGCAGTATGCATTTTTTTATTTTGGGAAAAATATGGTAAATAAATAAAAATACTTTAAATAATAATGTTATAAATAATAGTATTTAAATGTATTATATATAATAGTATTTAAATAATAATAATAATTATTATTATTATTAATAATATAAATCTGATTTCAATTTGGTGTAACAATAAAAAAGCTGTATCTTTTTTTTGTTTTGTGGTAAAATATGGTAAATAAAAAATATTTGTATTTATATAATAATAATAATAATAATAATAATAATAATAATTATTATTATTATTATTATTATTATTATTACATTTAATGTCAGTTGGGTGTAACAACAGAAATTGCAGTATCTATTTTTTCTATTTTGGGGAAAATATGGTAAATAAAAAAATATTTGTATTTATATAATAATAATAATAATAATAATAATAATAATTATTATTATTATTATTATTATTATTATTATTATACATTTAATGTCAGTTGGGTGTAACAACAGAAATTGCAGTATCTATTTTTTCTATTTTGGGGAAAATATGGTAAATAAAAATACTTGTATTTAAATAATAATAATAATAATAATAATAATAATAATAATAATAATTCTTATGATGATGATGATGATTATTATTATTGTTATTATGATGATTATGATTTTAAATCTATATGTCAGTTGGTGTAACAACAGAAACAACATATATATATTATTTGGGGGTAAAATATGGTAAATAAACAATGTATTTATATAATAATATTATTAATAATAATAATATTAATAAATAAATAAATAATACAATTATTAATCTAATATCAGCAAACAAAGGTATCTTTTGGGGGGGTGGAAAATATGGTAAATAAATTAAAAATTTATTTATATAATAATAATAATAATAATAATAATAATAATAATGATAATTATTGTTATTATTATTTTATAATAATAATAATTATTATTATTTTTATTATTATGATTATTATTATTATTGTTGTTGTTGTTATTATTATTATTATTACTAAAAACCATATATTATTACTAAAGCCAATATGTCCACAACCATTTTAAACTTTTTTTTTTCTCGTTCTAAGGGTGTTCCTAAAGATTCAATCCTCAACCGTAAATAGTTATACTGACATTTGTGCATTGAGTGTATTATTGTGGGCGGTGTGTACAGCTTTACTGTGTACTAGTTAGTGTATAGTATAATTTTTGTCAGCGAGTGTCTAACACTATAGAGTTTCTAGAGGTGTTAAAGTTCATTGTGGTTGAACTGTGCTCTCTCCAGCCCATGACCTCTATTTCCTCTGCCCAAGGCTGATCTGTGGGCCGCCTGCCCTGTGAACAGTCCCCGGTCCCTCTAGATCGATATTCATCTGCCTACCATGAGCTATGCTTGACCTGTAAGTGACCTTACCGTGTGTTAAAGCTGGATCCATTACATGGATGACGCAAAACAATCTTTGTTGGCTGAGGTCAGTTTACAAATACATGTTTGTGTGGGTAAAAGTGCACTAATTCTGACTGGTAGAGTATGGTTGCCCACAGAATGCTGTGTGTTATGGTGCGAAGCCAAAAAAAGGTTGGAAAGAATTTTTTTTCTGGCAGTTCAGGGACATTTGACAGGACCGAGCGCCAATGATGTGAGCGTATGAGTGTTTTGTCATGTTTGCGTGTCTGCAGTAGGCCTCTAGTGTGGTGTGGTGATTTAGACTAACCCCGTTTCCTGCTACAGCCTCGTGGTGCGAGCTGCTGTCACCGCTAATTGAACCCCGTAGGTGAAGTAAGGATGGAGGGAGGCAGTCGAAGCAAAGAAAAGGGGGGAAAAAAAGCTTGGGTGAGCCTGTAGTGCCCTTGGGGTTTTGGTCCCTGCAAGCCTGCTTCCCTTGGTCTAAATATCAGGCTTGATGCTCCGGGGCTTCCCTCCGTCTTATCTGCTGATAATTGGGTGCTGTAGCTACACAGCACACTTATGAAATATAGATTTCTTCTCTATCTGTGCAGAAAGTGCACACGAAAACCTCCCGGAACTATTAGTCTGAGGTTTACGTTCGGAACCAAGCAACCCTGCATTATGCACTTTGCTTGCTCATAATTCTGCTAAACAAAAGGGCAAGATTGCAAAACTCAAACAATACGGACTTTACTGTAAAGTGGTACCATTAGATGGTAGCCGATCCCGCATTGTGTTCAGCCGGGTGTTCCTCCTGCACGGGCCCCGCCAGCCCAGATATTCCTCTGAGCCTTTCTGTAGACCAGGGATCTGAATTGCCACTGGCTGTCTTCGAATTACGGTATAATATAATATACAGTGTTGCGTGCTGGTAAAGCAAACCAACCAGAAGCCAATAAAGCTTGGCTGCAAAGGCTTCTGCAGGATACCGAACACTCTGTACTGTATGTTAGTACAGTCATAGTTAAGGAGAGAGATTTTATTTACATGTGATTTTTCAACTTAGAGTAGTTTTACTACCTGAAATATGTAGAAAATATGTTGAAATCAGCAGTATTATGGACAGTTATTCTTTATCTTAAAGTAAAAATTATACACATAAATGCAAATTTTTTTAAAAATCTAATTTTTGCTTTGTACACTGCAATTCAAAAGTTTGGGATGTTTTTAAATGTCTCTTATTCTCATCAAAGTATTTGATCAAAAATACAGACAAAAAGTAATATGAATTATTATTGCAATTTAACATAAGTATTCTATTTTAATATACTTTAAAATATAATATATTTATGTGATGCTAAGCTAAATTTTAATCAGCCATTACTCAGGTCTTCAGTGATGCATAATCCTCCAGAAATCATTCTAATATGCTGATTTATCAATGTTGGAAACAGTTGTGCTGCTTTAGTAATTTTTATATTTTTTTTTTTGGAACCTGATACTTTTTCAGGATTCTTTGATGAATAAAACGTTAAAGAGAACATCATTTATTGAAAACCGAAATCTTTTCTAACAATATAAATCTTTTCTATCACTTTTTATTATCCTTGCTGAATATAAGTATTGATTTCTTTCAAAGAAAGAAAGAGAAAAAAATTACTGACCCCGAACTTTGAATTCTAGTGTGTATTGTTACAAAAGATTTCTATTTTAAAAGAATGCTGTTCTTTTTAACATTTTTTTCATCAAAGAATGCTGAAAAAAGTATCACAGGTTCCAGATTTACTAAATAATATTATAAAATATTGTTGTTTTCAACGTTGATAATACATCAGCATGTTAGAATGATTTTTGAAGGATCATTTGACACTGAAGACTGGAGTAATGACTGATAAAAATTCAGCATTGCATCACCGGAAAAAATTCTATTTTAAAATGTATTAAAATAGGAAACCGCTATTTTAAATTGCAATAATATTTCACAATATTACTGTTTTTTCTGCATTTTTAATTAAATAAATGCAGCCTTGATGAGCAGAAAAATCGTCTTTAAAAAACATTAAAAATCTTACTGATCACAAACTTTTAAATGGCAGTGTAGTTCTTTGAAAAAAAATTTTGCAGTGTTTTTATTACATGTACAGAGGGAAAGCTTAGACAACGTAGAAATATAAAGATAGTTTTGTCAAATATTTAATGAGATGTAACAAATTGATTAACCATAACAGTAAAGACATTTACAATGTTGCAAAAGAAATGCTGTTCTTTTGAACTTCTTATTAATTAAACAAAACAAAACTAAACAAAACAAAAATGGAGAAATGGTTGCTGAAAATTCAGCTTTGGAGGAGGAATAAATTACATTTTTAAAATATCTTCAAGCAGGAAAAGCTAATTTAAATTGTAACCATATTTTAAAATACTCCAATTTTTTTATCAAATAAATGCATGATGAAAATAAGATACTTATTCCAGAAATATAAAAAAATCTTACCAACCCCAAACATTTGAAAAGTATACTTTGTATCGAAATCTAAAAAAGTTCCACTAATTAGTGAATCCAGAATAATTAAAATGTAGAAAAAGGAAACACAGTCACTGAACTGCATTTTTAATGTATTATTAGGACCAACAAAGTTGCGTTATGTCATTGACCCAGACAAAAGTTATTGGTCCAAATGGTTAGTCATGTACATTCTTTGTTACTATTCATTCACAAATGTCTCCTTTCATGAGACGATCACACAATATTTCCATTCCCAGTTCAACTACCATCCAGTAAACCAGTTCACTAATTAGTGAATCTGAAGGATCTTATGTGATGAATTGACTTGCAATGCTGATAATGATGCCTCACAAAGTGTGGACAATGCATGATTGTTTCCTTTGGTAATCCATTCATTTCAGTTTATATCTGCAGTGTAATCGCTTTCTTTGTACTTATTCTTTTACAACTGCGAGGAGATCACAAAACACAACTAAACCGAATTTTTCATCGGCAGCTCCTTTAAGTCAGTTTTAATGTGTCTCTATTCCCTATAAATCTACAGCATTAGCCACCTTTGAGCATAGGAAGGCTCATTAGCATCTGACACCCACACCGGGCTTAGCTTGCTCCATCTTCTCATTGGCCCACAGTGAGATGATTGTGTCATACAGTGATGTATAGTCCTTACAGCGGATACTCTGAATACATTTTCTCAATTTCATTTTCTATGGACCACCAGGGCTTTGGTCAATATCAATTGCAATGCCTGGCTCCGGGCAGACAAATTCATTTCAATTACAATTACCATCGTCGCGACGTTGATTTATAGCGTTGTTTTCTTTCCAGCGCCTTCCCGCTCCCATTAATCACCACTTGCCGGCCCGTATGATCTGCAGTTCATCTACCTGCCAAGCGGGATTGCTCCGCCGAGCATTCCTCCGCCTCACCCCCCGCCAGAGACCACAGGGAATATTAGTGTCCTTAATTCACACTCCATCTTTCCACATTTACTCACAACAATGCTAACTTACGGGAATGCTAACGTTATGTGCTTCTTTGCTTCTCTGGTTTCTCACTCAGTCAGTATATCCTGCTGATCTCAAGTTAATAGGAAAAACTTTCAGGAAAGTTTGCACTCAAGACTTTTAAAAATGTCATGACGTGTAACTAGCATTAGAGTGTTAAAAAATGTATCTGATCTAAATTTACCATGATGTAAAAGGTTAAAATATATTATATTTTTAGAGACTTTAGAGAGCTGGTCACAATGCATTTTTCGTTTTGTAAGTTTTGACTTTCATGAATGGCGCAGACACTCGGTTTTATCTATTTCACACATACTGAAGCATGCTTGATGCTCGCAGTGTTTTTAGCCTCTGCCGCCTCAATATATGAGTACATAAACGCATAAACATATTCTCTAGAACTGCTCTGAGTGTCACTTTTGAGTGGCATTTTTGTGTTTCTTTTAAGAAAAACTACTGTCATAAAGGTCTTCTAAGAAAACTGTCAAAATAAAAGTTTGGTTTAACTTAAAGAAACTGTGACAGAAATATATTACTTAATGTTATGATAGTACTACTAATACAATTCTTATTAAAAATGACTGTTTAAGGAATATTTACCTAATATTTACCAGATAAAAACACAGTATTTCTGAATAAATAAATAAATAAAATATTAATAAATTATTATTATTTTAAATCAATTAATTAGAGATGCTTTTTATTATTAAAAATTGGTGAAATTATTAAAATGGAATTCAGAAAATTAATGGGAAGCAGAATTTGGTAAAAAATAAAACTGAATTTGAGAAAAAAAACTCTTTCATAAGGCCTTAAAAATTTAATTTTTGTTAAACTTCTAATAAATTGATCTTAAATTGTGTACATTTCATGATTTAAATGAATTAGACATGCTATTTAATTAATTATATTTTTAAAATTTACCGTTAGAACATATATATTACTTAACATTATTAATAAAACATTACTTTTAAGGAATATTTACAAGAGAAATTGCTTACTAGAATTAATTTTTACCAGAAAATGTAAATACGCACAGTTTTTCTGAAATAATAATAATAATAATAAAAAAAAATTAATTTAAAAAATTTAATTAATTAATTAGAGATGCTTTTAATTATTACAATTTAATGAAACTATTAAAATAGAGTCCAGAAAAGTAATGGAAAACACAGAATTTGATGAAAAATAAAACTGAATTTGAGAAAAATAAAATTAAAACGTATTTCATAGGGCCTTTAAAATTTCATTTTTGTTAAACGTTTATTAAATTGCTGTTAAATTTTGTACATTTTATGATTTCAGTTAATTAGCTTTGAAGACATGCTTTTTTATTTTTATTTTTTTTTTAACCATTAAAACATATATATTACTTATGGTAATTATAGTACTACTACTACTACTAACATTATTATTAAAACGTAACTTTTTAAGGAATATTTACCAGAGAAATTGCTTACTACAGTTCATTTTTACCAGAAAAATGTAAAAACATACCACAGTAAATAATAATATTAATAAAATAATATAATTATAAATAAAATTAATTAATTAGAGATGCTTTTAATTATAGAAAAATAATGAAACCATTAGAAGTAGTCAAGAAAATTAATGGAAAACACAGAATTTGCTAGAAATAAAACTGAATTTGAGAAAAATTAAATTAAAATGTATTTCGCAAGTCCTTAAAATTGTAATATTTGTTAAACTTTTAATAAATTGATGTTAAATTGTATACGTTTCATGATTACAATTAATTAGACGTGCTTTTTGATTCACATATTTTGTTTTATTCAACCATTAAAACAGTCTAGTAGAATTATAAAGGGAGAAAAATGGAATCCAGAATAATTAAAATGGAAAAAATCTGAACACTGATCCTGTCATGAGGATCTGCAGGGGTATTTTCTATGATATCATTTCCTCCCTGAACTGCATTTTAATGTATTAATGTCATTGACCCAAACAAAAGTTATTGCTTCAGATGGTTAGACATGTACATTCTCTGTTTCTACTCATTCACAAATGTCTACTTTTTGATGAGACGCTCACACAATATTCCCATTCCCAATTCAACAGCCATCCAGTAAACAAGCTCATTACATATTTATGAGGTTTGGCCTTTTTTGTTGCCTCATAAATACTGTAGATCATGTTATTATGGAGACACAAGACTGAAAGCAGACTGCGAAGTGCTACCCTCTCTTAATTCGCCATTTGGTTGTAATCAGTCTGGTACAAGCTGTACCTATTTTGGATCGTCTGGAAAGAGACGCTGTCTCTCGTTTTGTCGGTGCTTCCTCCTCTGTATTTCAGGGTGAGTCAGAGGCTCAGACGTCGTCTAAATATGTGAATGGGTGCCATTCCAGGGCGAGCGTAGCTGAGCCGGTCTGCCGCTGACATGACTGTGTTCGCAAAGTTCAAATTTGTCCCCACGGCTTGGCAGCTGCCGCCGGATCCTGCCGTGCTCTCCCGCGGTCAGCCTGTCTCAAACGTCACGTGAAGAGTGGAAACTGCGTACGCGTTTGCTCGGCACCCCGACAGTTTCCAGAAAAGGCTGTGATTCAGGCCTCCAATAAAATGTAGTGCTGTGGTTCAGCCTGAACAGATTAAACGTCTGTTTGGACAACATTTTGATTGTCCTGTTTTGGGTGTTGTGGGAAACGGATTGGGTTTCAACCAACACTGGAAACTAGACATTAAAAGCGTAACCGGAGTAATTTGTCACTGGACAGATTTACTCCGGATAAAATTATGGGAATCCTTAAAGGTTAATTCGAGCGTGCTAACGTTTGCCTATTTGCAGACGGGTGAAGAGAGACCCCTTGAATTTATGGTTACAAAGGCTTTGGATCATCTTCCAAAATGAAGTTAAATGGTAAATATTCAAAAGAATTTCTTCCTGGAAGGATCCGTTAACTAACTTGCCAAACTGCCTCTTCTTTTCCGATATATTGCTTCCTTGTCATCTTAAATCAGCAAAATAGATTTCAGTGAACTCTGAGCCACGGACACCTGGTTTTTCTTACTTTGGCTAAAGACTGTTGGATCAGGTATCACCTGAACGAGGGTTTTAGGAGCAAATCAGATGTGTCAAAATGTGTCAAAAATTTATATGTTACAAGGTAAAGATCATCATCCAGTATATTTAGGAAATTATCGTGATGGACTATTAAATGATAGCAATAAGCCGATAATTATTTTCACGTTATTGCCGTGAACAGATAAATTATTTTAGATGATACAAATAAATTTAGGCATCAGAATTGTACAGTATAAAATAAAAAATAAAGACTAAAAAACTCAAATAAATTATTTTAAATGCTACATGTAAATTTTGACATTACAACATTGTACAGTATAAAATATTATTCATTGTATTGTTAAATAATAATTATATTATAAGTAATTATCAATAATATGAAATATTATTTAAGATATTCATTGTCATGTTTGCTGTTATCAAATTATTAGTGTTTTTAAAGATTAAGAATTTTAACAATAAAGATAATCAAAATGTAAAATAAAGTAAACGTGAACACATAATTAAATATTAGTTACTGATTAATACCTATAAATAAAAAACAAAACAAAAAAAAACTGTAATATCAGCAGGTACTGGATATACGTATATAGTGCCCCGTGAAATCTGTTTTGTTTTTACCCCAAATTCTAAAAATAAAGTTTATATTTTTTCTAAATTCCATTTTTTCCATTTTAATTTTTTGATTCCTTTTGTTTTTTATTTTTGTTTTCTAGACTCATGAACATGAATCAAAAAGCATATCTAATTAATTGAAATCATGAAATGTACACACAATTTAACAGCAATTTAATTTATAAAAAGTGTAACAAAAATTGCATTTTTAAAGTCTTTTTTTTTTTTTGAAGTTCTGTGTTTTGCATATATATATGATATGATATGATATATATATGATATGATAGTAGAAACAGTAAAATGCTCATGAAGTGACTCCCAGAGCAGTTCTAGAGATCATGTTTATTTGTTCATGTTGTCCTATTGAGGCAGCAGAGGCTGAAAGCGCTGTGAGCGTCACAAGCGCTTCAGTATGTGTGAAGTAAACAAAACCATGCATCTGCACTCTTCATTCACACAGAGACACACAGAACATTAAGGATTCACATTTAAATAGTATTTTTCCAGCTTAATATTCACAGACACATTTAGATTTAAGTGTACTGACCTACTTTTGATTTATTCATCCAAACTTTGGCAAATTCTGTAACATTCCACATCACAGTAAATTACATTTTTATTACTGGATTACATAATTCCGCGTTGTCTGCATCACAGAAATCATACGGATTTGCGTATATATTGCACATCTCTCAGTGTTCGCGCAAATTCTCTATCACATTGGTCTAACCCAAGTTCAGATCAGCAACATTTCCTCATTTTGTGTCATTCACTCTCTGCATGTATTAAAACAGCCAAAAAAGCAGACTGCCACTAATGAGTAAAGTCCGGCGGGCAGTCAGTTTGTCGGTGGGAGAACAGTATCCAGCTCACTCAAGGCTGGATTGGTGATTCTTCAGGAAGTGCAGCTTCTCCACAATGCTGGTCCGATAAAAGCAGAAGAGCGCTATCGATCGGGTTCTGGGGGGAGGATGGCCTGTGGTGGAAGTGAGGCAGAGCTGCTGAAGAGGGAGAGGAAAACTGGAGGGGTTCTTAGGAACTCTAAGGGCAGATGAGGAGGGATCTGGGGGACGTCAACCCCCACTTCTCTCTCTCTCTCTCTACCGCTCTAGTCTACTTCCACAGGGCTTCAGAGTGTGCAGTGTAGTGTTGCTGATGAGAACTGTCGGAGCAGAGCATAGCGGCTGAAGGTCAGAAAAACGGCTGACTTTAGGGATGTTTTGCCCACACACTCAAAACACACACTAGCTAGAACCCAACTTGGGTAATAGTCTTGAATTATGATTGATTTTATTTCACAAGTTCACAAGCAGGAGTAGTTAAATGGGCCAAAATATGTGATGGACCATTGAGCAGAAGCTGAAGCTACTATACATTGTTTGTTTTGTGGAATTTCACTTCTCTCCACAAGTCAATGACACTGTCCTAGTAGTGGATTGTAGCATAGTGACTTAAATTCACCAATCAAAACCATTATTACATACTTTAAAATTTAAAACAAGATTGAAAAAGTTGTAGTATAGATGTTAGGTAGTGTTTAATGCTATAAAGATGAGAATATTCCACTGACTATGTACTCATATGAATGCATTCACTGTGTGGTTTGTGATACTTCAGCACCAGCAAAAAGTTTTCGGTGTTATTCTCTAGTTGTACAACCTTGAGTTGGACAAATCTGCTGAACTCCTTGCAGGCCCATTTAGTTCTCTTTTGTTTTCACATTCATTGTTTGTTGTTTTTATTGACATTTTCCATTTTCTTCCTAACCTTTTTTTTAAAAGTGACACCCCAGCTTTTGTTATGGTTATGCCTGTCATTTACACAGAAATGCTGCAGATCCCGTTTTAGTTTGAAAACTCTGGGGTTGCGTTTCAGTGAAAACGGACCAAAACTGAGACTTCTGGAAACGATGGCATGGCTCATGCGCTCTGCGTATCCTTGATGACCGTGTAAACAATAACATCATGTTTATTACAAATGCGTTTTCGGTTGTGTAGTGACTTGTTTTTATGAGTGAGTCAGCAGTAAAGACTTTTATATTGTAAGAGACTGGAAAACTGTTGTAAAGTTATTTTACTGTCAACAACACCTTGTAAGACAGCCAACAAATTCACTGAGCAGCGTTGTCATCTGAAATCACCATCAACAGATGAAAGGGTAGTTCGACAAAGATATCGCTTTCCTCAGCGGACATTCAAACTAATGTTTTATTGTGCATATGAGATTGAGCTAAAGAATGAATGCTGTAATCAGATTCAGGTAATCACACTCACAGTGAAACAGTGAAAACGCCAGTGTAGACGAGGATCGTTTTTATTTTAAAACACTATTTTGAAACAAAAACACACTAGTGTAAACAGAGCTTGATAGTCTTTTCAATAGGTGCGAGAATGTTCTGGGTAAAAATTTCTATAGATATGATGCTCTGTTATTTATTGTGCGTAAATAATTGTTCTAATTATTCTGTAATTTCGTTGTATGCGATTGATATGGAGTAGCAATTTGATGATGTCATGTTGAATTAGTTGTCATGTTGATTGCTCTGATCTGACATATAATCTATTAGGGTTTAAACGGATCGCAGTTAATCCGTGATAGTGCTAACCGGGTCCAGACCCCAACGTTCGACATGTGATTTGGAGATTAATTTGCCAATTTACACGTGCAAGCTATTTAAAACCACAAGAAGAAGAAACGAAACAGAACTCAATTCGTTACTTACGCTTGCACACACCCAAAGTGCGCACAAGCGTAGAGACGTGTTTCAGACAGTGTGGCATACCAAGTTGATTCCTCTTTCATGTCTTCCTGCATTTAAGATACATACGCATGGGGGTTTGCAGTTACGTTGCTATATTGGAAATATTTCTGTTTTAAACCACAAAGGTGAGTCAATGGAAATGTGAAAACTTTGCGCATTAGTTATGCCAATGAACGTCTTAACTTCAGTCAATTTACTATACAGAAAGCGAGCAAAAGTAAAAAAAAAACTGACGTTTTCTAATGCTGCATTAACGGCGCATATTCTCTCAGAGACGACAAAAGACGAATCTACTTTACAGTATATAACTGTCTAAAATTAGACAAGCACCCACCCCACCCGGTCTGCGAGAATATTTTCACACCATAACCGGTCCACTACTTGCTATTTGATGGCGACAAGAGGCTTGTTTTCATGAGTGAGTCAGCAGTAAAGACTTTTATATTGAAAGAGACTGGAACACTGCTGTAAAGTTATTACACCTTGTAAGACAGCCAACAAATTTACTGAGCAGCGCTGTCATCAGAAATCACCATTAACAGATGAAAGGGTAGTACGACAAAGATACCGCTTTCCTCAAATAAATTTTTTATTGTGAATATGAGATTGAGCTAAAGAATGAATGCTCTAATCAGATTCAGGTAATCACACTCGCTCAGTCAATCTCTCTCTCATAATACCCTACATAATACAGTGAGCTTTTAATACAGTAATACAATAAGTTCAATGAAGCAACTCAACATTCCTTCTTTACTAGTTTTAAAGTGATGTTTTCAAATTAGTAACGGAGGCTTGGGCTCAGCTGTTAAATATATATATACATATATATATATATATATATATATGTGTGTGTGTATATGTATATATGTATAAAAAATAAAAAATTTATATCCATCTAAATATTACATTAATTTAACACTATTATTATATAACTAGTATTTTTTAAGTTTATATTGTGCATCTCTTAGTAGTTTGTGCAGATGCTTTGACACATTGAGCATTGCATTAACTTGACTGATATGCAGTCATTAATATGTGATAGACCTTATGTCGAGACTCTGCAGACCTTACGAGTCTTTATTGTGGCGTCTGCTATGCTTCCATTACCCTCTTCAGCAATTTAATTAAAAAGGGAGAAATGATTGAGTTGACTAGAAACTGAATTACCTCACTGTCATGTGTGTGGCGTGTTTTTACACACGTTGTGAGTTTATGCACAGATTTACCTGCATTGCCCTTTCTAAGATTTCCCTAAATCACGTACTTCTATGGAACATCTCTCCTGGCGTGACCAGCCTACGGAGCCAATGTGCCCCGTGGGACAAATCGGCCCGGGCGGCGCGCTAATTGAAACGTGTCGGCGACTCATTGACGTCTTGGCTCTTGTTTCAGGGCTATTTCAAACCACAATGCTGATTGCTGGTTTCAGATCACGGAGGGAAAAATCAATATAGCTTGAGAGATCAGGAACTACTCTTTGCCGGTTTAACTCTTGCTGTAGCATACAGATAGAGCAACCTGCTATGTGCTAGTGAAGTAATACGTCCACGCAATAATAGTCTTGTTTAAACACTGTAGAGACTTTTTAGTTCTTCCTTCAACAAACTGTAAAATGTTTTTATTTTTCAAGAAATGTTCTGAGTATATACACTAGCAGTCAAAAGTTTTTGAACAGTAAGATTTTTAATGTTTTTTTTTTAAAGAAGTCTCTTCTGCTCACCAAGCCTGCATTTATTTGTTCCACAGTACAGCAAAATATTTTTATTATTTAAAATAGCTGTTTTTTTTTATTTTGGGAATGAAATTATAGAAATTAATACTTTTATTTAGCAGGGATGCGTTAAATTGATCAAAAGTGATTATAAAGACATTTATAATGTTACAGAAGATTTCTATTATTCATGTTCTTCTGAATTTTCTATTCATCAAGGAAACCTGGAAATTCTACTTAGCTGTTTGCAACATAATAATAATATTAAATCGCAAAATTAAATTACATCTTTAAATATATTCAAATAGAAAAAATATTTCAGAATTTTACTGTTTTTGCTGTACTTTGGATCAAATAAATGCAGGCTTGGTGAGCAAAAGACACTTCTTTAAAAAACATTAAAAATCTTACTGTTCAAAAACTTTTGACAGGTACTGTAAATATTAAATATTATTATAAATTATAAATACTAAATAATATGCATAGTTTGAAATTCAAATCTTTTCATGTGTTTTTTAACCCCCAAATATATTTACTTTATATTTTCTCAGAGCATGATTATTTTTCTTGCCTGATCTTAGATAATGTGGAAACCACAGCAGAAATCCTAATAAGTGTTATTCCATTGTTTATCTCAGAATAATCCTGCACGTTTCAGCCATTGCTGTGGCCTACATAAATAGCTTATAAATGCAATTTTTTGGAGGGCTAACATATTGTTGGACCTTTTATAAAATGGATTGCAGATACAAAATAATTTATGTTACTTTCCCAGCTTGGCGCAAATGTAGTACGACATTGTTGTCAATAATGCAATTATTATTATTATTTTTTTTTTTACTTTGCGTGGTTCTCATGATCAGGGATGTACTTGGATATTTCTGACCTGCTAGCTTTGGCATCAATGTCTTGACATTGTCTGTGAGTATTTACAGTTTATATAAGTCAGACGTACAGACCATGATGTCAATGTCTTGGCCTAGCAGTAGTGGTAGAAACAGACAATAATAGTCCCAGTGTCCGTGTAAACAAAGCTGGTGTTTTGTGTTTATGTACAATATAGTTCAAATGTTTTGGGTCAGTAAAATTTTAAAACGAAATTCAAATTTTCTTTCCAGCAAGGTGGCATTAAATATATTAAAAATGACAGTAAAGACTTCTACAATGTTACAAAAGGTTTCTGTTTCATTGCTGTTTTAAAGATTTCGCCTCATCACAGAATCCTGAAAAAATGTATCACAGTTTCCATAAAAATGTAAGGTTTCCACAGTTTCCAACACAACTGTTTTTAACATTGATGATAATGATAAATGTTTCTGGAACACCAACTCAGCATATTAGAATGATTCGATCATATGACACTGACAACTGGAGTAGTGATGCTGAAAATTCAGCTTTGCCATCACAGGTATAAATGACATTTTAAAATATATTAAAACAGAAAACAGCTGTAATAGTATTTCACATTCAAAATGTTTTCACAGCATTTTTAATCAAATAAATGCAACCTTGGCAAGCATAAGAAACATCTTTCAAAAACAGTTTTAAAAATCTTGCCGATCCCAAACTTTTGAACAGTAATGTTTGAGTGCATATTCACTTTGTCCATTACGAGCAGTGAAGTAAAGCATTTAGGGAAGGCAAGGGAAGTAGGTTCGGTTGCTTTTAATGGCGTTGACAGCTATAGACACTGGGCTAAAATCAGTATCCTCCCGGGCCGCCCACCCGTCCAGCTAGGAAATAAATCCCATGTGGTAGTTCGGGCTGCCGGTTGGGATCACAGACTGCCTCCATGGCCTCTAGATCTCCAGAGAGCAGCGGAGGGCGCCGACACGACAGCACAAACCTGAGGAGACGCTCAGGGTTTTACATTACACAGCATCACTTTACCGGCGCTGCATGAGCTGGCAACTGTGATCTCCAAAGTCCCTCTGGAGAGTCCATTTAAAATCCAATAGAAGCCTCCTTTTTTGAGAACATGTAGAAAATGCAGATGAAGGAAAAACATCAGGCTACATACTCGATTTTATCTTGACAGACATGTAACTTTATATTTAATATTATTTGTGTAATTCCGGTGTTACTATAGTATCACTGAGGTACTAATATAGTTTTTATTAATATTTTGAATCTGTTTTTATTTTTAGATTTTCCATTTTCGTTTGAATTCTAATTAAAATTTTAGTAATTTTTTATATGTCTGTGTAGTTTTAGTTATTTTAGTACATCAATATATTAAGGTAAGACTTTACAATAAGGTTCATTAGTTAACATTAGTCAGCTACATCGGCTAATATGAACTAAAAATGAACTTCTACTACATTTTTTAACCTTAGTTAATGTTAATTTCAGAATTTATTAATGCATTATTAAAATCACAAGTTGTGTTTATTAACGTTAGTTAATGCACTATGAATTAACACGAAGTAACAATAAACGACTATTTTTATTAACCAACATTAACAAAGATGAATAAATATAGTCGTAAATGTATTGTTAATTGTTCGTTCATGTTAGTTAATACATTAACTAATGTTAAAAAATGACACCTTATTGTAATGTTTTTATTTCAAGTAACAATTATGTTTTTAATTTTATTTTTAGTTAACTAAAATGATAATTATAATAATATATTTGATCATTATAATAATATTTTTTATGAAACAGAATTTTTCAAAAATCATAATTTGAATAAAAGAAAGTTGTAGCATTTAAGGTAGTAAGTTGTGTTGTCTTATTTGTCTTAATAGTTGTTTGGACTTTATACTGACACCTGTTGACCTGGATGTATGAAATGTATTTTGTACCTGCTGTAGCTTTTCCTTTTTGTGTCCACATGTTCTCATGCATGCATATTTATTTATTTATTTATTTATTTTACTGTAGCTGTTCCAATTGTATGACACAGCTGGTCATGTGATGTAAACATGGCGACATACATGAGTGGGCGACCTTCTCCATGTGGAATACAGTAAAATTGCTTTTTCCAGGAGACTGATATTGTATGTCCTCAGTCTTGATGTCATGTGAACTTGCGTAATTTTAACAGTATTTCCCAAAAGTGCCGTTCATTTCTTTATTTGTAAAACATATTACACTTTTAATTACTCTCACTGCATTTTTCACTGTTTTAATGTTGACAGGGGAGAGAGAGAGACGCCGTTTTTTCCAATATGGGCAGGCCTATATATTTTTCTGCTCATGTCTGAAAGGCTGGCTCCAAGCATTAGGGGTGGGCTCTCGCTCTCTGATGGTTTTCCAGTGAGTATTTGTCAGGTCAGACTGTGCACCGCCCGGCGGTCTCCGCTCCTCTCCCCGGGTTATTTATTACCTCTCTCCCCCGCCGGCAGCGCTGTGGCTCCGGGGCCGCTGCCAACAACGGCGCGGAGGCGGGGACGACTGCAAGGGGGTTCTCCACATCCGACAGGGCTGTGGGCAGCGACCTACGCTGAGAGAATATGGAGAAAACAAAGTTATTGACATGAATTAGACTGAAGAACTTGTGTAATAACAGGAAGACCGACAGGAATCTAAATCTGATTTTTACTGAAAGTAAAAACTGTACCAAACCGATAACACATTTACTTTATTCAGTATTGCCCTGCTCTATGTATGTTGTCATTCATGTGAAATTATAAGACAAAGTATCAAAATATATTTTGATAGCAACAATAAGGCTTCATATATTGTTTAATTGAATTTTATTAAGATATAGAAATTCAAAAAATGTAATAACTTTGTTACCAAAAGTAGTATGTGTGTACTTTTTTCATCTTGTAAATTTTATATATATATAGAGAGAGAGAGAGAGAGAGAGAATGTATATTTTTTATTTATTCATTCATTTATTCAACTTTGAGTTTGGCTGTGTAGATCTGAGCAGGTGAAAGGGAGGTGACCCAAACCTTATCTAATAAAAAGCAGAGAAGTTAAGAACATGCATGTTGTGAAATGTGAAGCCGTTTCGTGCGCTGTGTGAGTGGGTGGCACTTTCATTTTGATGAGCAAGAGGAGGATGCCACAGGACTTGTTCTGCTGAACTGTCGATAATGTGGGGGCTGAAAGTTCAGGGGAAGCCGTCCTGAACCAAACTGTGGGTTGAATGCTGCGTTTGTCATCTGTAAATTTAGGGGAACCCCTCCTTCATAAATAGAGTCCCTCATGACTCACCAGTGGTTATAAGATAGAAGAGAGTAGGGGTGCGGGGGCAGGGTATCCCCGCGGGGGATCCTCACACTTAGGGTTTCAGGGATCTCCTGAGGTCTCTGAGAACCTTTGACCTTTAGGTTGTTTCCAGTTTTCTTGTGATACGTCTTTGTGGGGGCGATTTTTAAATATCTAGATTGAAATGATGCGTAGACAGTTTGAAGTCTTACAGGCTTGCAAAGTCAACAGTGTGTATGTGTCTGTGTCAGTGCATATTTTTTTTTCATGTTTTTATCATTCTTGATTATTTCTAACACTCATGATGAAACCATTAGCTGTTTGTGTACCTCTGATACATTATTCAGCAACACCTAGAGAGTCATCTGATCATCTTTGATTATATGTAAACTACATCTTATAACAGTTAGGTCAAAATCAAATTAAAGTGTGGATAAAAACCATTAAAGACAGAAATTAAACATAAACCTTGTTGTAAAAGAATGGTGATGTTGTATGTAAATAGCACAGTCAGTTTTATCAGATTTATTTACAATAAATAGAAGGTTTATAATTGCTTTTGCAATGTTGTTTACCAATAACGGTATATAACATCAATATTTTTCATTATGTTTGAGAGATTAGAGAATTCTGATAATAGTTATAAAGTTATTATTCACAGGTTATTACTGTCGAAACATTCAGTAATGAAAATACAGTGAATGTTACATTAGTACATTTTACAGCCACCCTGTTACTTATGTAACTTTGTGAATGCATTTTAATGTAAAGTTCTGACAACCACAGTCTGCATTTTTTTGCAACAAGGCCGCATGATGACTTAAAGTTCAACATTTATCAGATTACAGAATCAAAATTGCCCTTTCTGGCAAGTTTCTCTGATAAAAAACATAAAATGTCATCCAGACAAACACAAAATGAGCTTACGAATAAGAGTAAATGCAGTAAAGAGAAAATAACATGTAGTGCAATATACTGAAAACCAAATGCAAAACCAAAAATATGAAAAAGCATTAAAATGATGTGTGTTTCTTATAAAAAATTGAATATTTTAAATTATTTTTTTATTTAACTAATATTTTTGTAATATTCTGTCTCTGCGCAGTATGCTAGCTTGTATATAATAGTCAACAAATATTTTGATTAAACAAAAAATGAACTTTAAATGAATAAAGGTAACCACATAGCTGAATGAGAATGGAAAATAAAGCCTAAATCAAATGATTTCTGTGAACTTGATGCAGTGACGGGAAATGGTGACGCAACCTCGTCCGTCGCGGACCCCCTCGAGTGCGCTCGCACTCGCGCTGCCTCCGCTGTTTAAATGGGCCAAGTTTGAGAAGCGGCGGAGAGTGCAAATCTTGTTTGGTCTGGGTCTGTGAACTAAAGCGTGACTTCAGCGACGTATTAGGGGTTAAAAGAAAGAACGAGCGCGAGAGAAAAAAAGAAAGAAACCAAAGTCCCATTAGCGCCAGGCATCATTTACAATCGAAAAGGCGCACATAGATAGCAGAATTATTTCTATCCTCGTCAGATATGAAAATGCTCCGAGCCAGTCTGGCTCACTACCCACTGTGCATGTACTACTGAACTTTTACACGATCTACACTACATATATATATATACACGGTTTATCATTATGTGTTAAAATATCCTAGTCGTATGGTGTCCTCATTAGTTTCTGGACAGAAATAAACTTGGAAGTTGACGGAGGAAATAAACATAGCGAAGTTGCCATAGTGATTATTTTAAAGGAAACGCGGGATAAACAATCATTAAAGCACGCTCAGCGCTAATATCTGGCGGAGATGTCAGGCATTAGTCCGATTAGATGTGGTGGGCAGGAGCGCGGGGAGACCCGTCATGCGAGCAGTGCACTGAGGAGAAGAGTGAAGTGGTGAATGGCTGAACTTAAGCGCTCTGCTGTCAGCCAGCGACGCGGGAGTCGTGCGTAAACACACCGGCGCGCCTGGAACTCCGCGAAGAGGGACACAAGTTGGGACGCATGAACTGCTAATCACTCGTTACCGGCGCTCCGCTTCGGGTAACATGCCTGCCATCAAAAAGGAGAGACTGGATGGAGAAGACATGGCATTAGCCGCCTTCAACCAGCCCGAATACCTGGCCCCTTTAAATGCCACCGCTATCCCCGTGGTGACCCCTCATCCGCCGCCGTACGATCACATTTTCGCCCATCATCAGCGCGCGTACTTGGGCTTTCGCGACACCGCGCTGCATCAGCAGCACCTTCACCACCACTCGGACGACTTCATGCTGGAGAGCTTCTCGTCTATTCCGGACTTTCAGCCGTTTTTCGACAACGGGGAGCCTTGTATCGAAGTGGAATGCGGGGAAAACAAAGCACTACTGTACATTAACAAACTGTGCCAGGGTAGCAAAGGGCCCTCCATCAAATACCGGGCTGAGTGGCTCACCCCAAACGAGTTCCAGTTCGTCAGTGGAAGAGAGACAGCCAAAGACTGGAAACGGAGTATTAGGCACAAAGGTAAGTCAGTGCCGCTTGCAGCCGAATGGATATTACTTTTGAATTAAGGACTCGTTTAGACTCCGTCGTGTTCGTCAATTAACACGACAGCTCTTTTAGGGATAAAAATACGGGTTGCTGAACAGCAACTACTTTAGTGCACGGAGAAGAGCTCGCTGTGAGTCAACGGGTGTTGGGAAAAAGGTGAAAAGTCGTTTTTACGCACATGGATTGTACAGCTAGGAACAGTAAAGGAACAGCTTTTGACTTGATTTTCAAACTTTTCTGACTGAAGTGCACTTCTATGTAAAGTTGTTTTTGTAATCAAGTGGAGTAGAGCAGGATTATGACACCGTGGCACATTATCGAGCAGTTATGGATTAAGCAACTTGTGTTTACAAAGATTTCAACCGGAATGCTTTTCTAAGGTCTAAAACGGCAAACTTGACGTTATTTTATGCGTAGTAACGCTGTGCTGAGATATCTTGGGTTTTTTGTATCATTGTGTCGCAATAGCATTTTTGTTTCCATCCATTCAGTTCTATTCTATCAGAGTGTCAACTCGATTTTCTTTATCGGTTAGCGGTCGATAAATACAACAAACCTATCTCTGCAGGTTGTCGCTGGTTTTTACTTTAATTTTAAGACTGCATGTCTTAAATGAACGTAAGTTTTTGTCTTTAGTAGGTTGCTGTTTTTAATAAATCGATTTACAGTAAATATATTGTCCAGGTAGTGAATGTCTACGCTGAGGTTGTTTTTGAAGTGCAGTACGTAAGGATTAATATACCGTGGGACGTTATCATATGAAGCAGTTTGTGTTTACAAACATTTAAAGTGGGAAAATGTCATATTTTGATAAGTTACAGTATGTGGAATAACTTTGTGCTGATGTGCCAGCACATCTGAAGAATTTTATACAGTTTACCTGAGTTTATTTCCAGAGGTTTCAAGTCTTCTTTCGGACAACAGTTCATTTTGGTTAAGACTAATTTTGTACATGTGCACTCTGGGTATTACTCTTGGTCACTTGCTATAAATAAATTGAATGTCCTTCTAAGACACTTTTGTTGCACGGCGACACTGTCCCACGGATGAGTTTGACAGATGGGTGGATGACTGCAGGAGTTGTTAAAGTAGTCACTGGAGGGGTGCATTTGGTACAGTTTTACTGGAGTCATAAGATGCAGGTCCATCTCTTGTAAAAGCTGATTTTGTTGCATGATGCTAACACAAAATGAAGTCTGTATTTGAACACTAGATTGTTTTGGACTCCATGTGTACATATGCATTCACTGGAATCTAAACGGTTAATGATTGTGTTTTTATTTTTTTAGGGAAAAGTCTGAAGACACTTATGTCCAAAGGAATCTTACAGGTACATCCTCCAATCTGTGACTGTCCTGGCTGTAGAATTTCATCTCCTGTGGTAAGTGTGCAATTCAGTTTGCTCCATGTTACTTCTTTTGGATTAAATCTGTATGTTAGAAATATTGACAATGTGTAATGTTTAATTTATTACTTTAAATTGATAGAAAATTCTGTGATCTGATTTTAGCAACTCAGTCACCATTCACTTTCATTGCATCATTCTTCCATTCAGTTAAAGTGAGCAGTGACTGAGACTGCCTAATATTTAACAAAAAGGACTAAATGATAACAATGATAACTTTAAAGGTTTCATTAGCTTTACGGGGTGACAAAGTTTGTACGTTGTCATTGAATGTCGAAATTGTCCTGCATGTAAAGCATAAAGAGAGTTTTTTTGAGCAGAGGACGACACGCCACTGCTGATGAATTACACGGTTTGATGCATTTTTCTCTGAACTGCATTAGAGACGTTAAGAAGGACAGTGACTTGCTGTTAGCGCTGTCACGGTTGTTTCTCAGAAAGTAAATAAAGACCAAGTACAAGGAAATGTGAAATGGTTGGAATTGATTGTTTTGGTTTGTTGGACTCCGAGCTGCAATGTAAGGTCACAGCTTGTCTGTAGCAGATGTTCCAGCAAAATACGCCACACGCTCCTTATTTTCACTTTTCCAGGACGCTTCATCGATCATGTAGACGACGAAACTAGTTCAGTGTCCGTGAAGGTCAGAAAGAAATTGGGAGTAGTTGAAAGATTCATCTCTCTGGAGGGCATTTTTGCAGGATTTTTTGCTCCGTTTCTGTGACATGGCAATGTCACGGACAGGGATCATATCCTGAAGTTAATCAGTAATATTAATAGCTGATGTATGGACTTTCATATCTCTTTATTCTCACTCTGTGATATCTCCCAGCTCTGTTATAACAATCAGCTTTGTGCATTGTGTGTGAGCGCATGCAGCAAGCTGGCTAGCGGTTGGCCGCTTGCAGTATTTGTCCACACAGGTGCTGTGTTTTTATCTGAACTGAGCGCGTCTGTTGCCGCCTCTAACGGTTAATCTGGAGGGGAAGGGCGTAAGAGGCTTACTGAGCTACTGAACGTAGCTACCGGTGATTACTGAGGCAGCGGCACGCAAAGCGGAGGCGCTTCAGATAAGCTGGAGGTGTTTGAGTGATGCAGGTAAACTACTGAGGAGGGCCTGAGCCAGAGCCAGAGGAGATAAAAACTTAATGGCTTAGTTGTTTGGGGCCCTTACATTACCTCTCACTGAGGGCGTTAGAATCTCATGGAGGCTGATTTTATAGATGAAGTCGAGGAGGCTCGTCACTAGTTCTGTCTGATTGTTGTCTTATCATTCCCGAAGTGGAAGGGTTCTGTGGTGCCGTAGCATCTGATAGTGTTTCGTCTGAAATTGTCTTGCTTTAATTGGTTTAACCAGCCTCCATCTGATTATTTCAAATCACACGTAAACTTCTTTTGAAGTTCGAACATTTACTTTAACAGTTAGCAGTTTCTGTTAAGTACTGTGACATCATCTGCAGCATTTCTGATCTGACTACTTCGTGTGACGATTGTTGTGTTTGATCTTTAATGTGCACTTTTTTTTGATATATCATATATGTGATTATGAACTGTCACAGTTATCTTGTAATCTGGTGGCTCACTTTTGTTTCTGAGTAATATCCAGGTTTGCAATTGATTGTTTGAGCTGTTAATACATTTCATGTCCACTCATTCCTCTATTTTGCTGTATGCTACTGCCTTTTGAGCATGTGGATGTTCTGTTTCTTTGGCCTTCCTTTGCTTTCTCCCTTAAATTTAGCACCACTAGTGGTACCAGACAGAATTGCAGAATTTTACTTTACTGATACAATGACTGTTTCTAAACACATTGGCTAGAGCTAATGTTACTCAAATAAATATTGTGTACACATAGTTGATATAGTAGAAAGTAGTCTTGACGACTCCTATCACTCTACAATCAGATAAACGCTTACAGTGCATAAACACTTTGTCACAAAAACACTCACTTTCACACTATATAAATCTTCACACGTTAATGCTTATGTGTGAGTGAAATTAAATGTTGAGAATATAATTAACACATTTCCCTTTCAATGTACACAAAGTTTGTCAAAAACTCTTTCATGTTTTCTCTGAAAATGGGGAGTCAGTTTTGTTACAGAATGTGCTTATCAATCACTTCAGTGAATGAGCTGTGTGTCTAAAGTATTTATTGCGAACGTTACTCTCGTATTCTGTTTGAGTGTAGCTTTTACATATTAGCATCCACAGATCTTGCAAGATTAAATGTAAAAACAAGAAAATGTACAAAACAACAGGTCCTATCATGCTGTATGCAAATGAATATGGCAACATGCTCTGTGCTGGTGTGTGTTGTCTCTGACCGAGTCATTCTAGAGTCACTCAGTGCCATTCATGACTTTACTCACTCAGTAACCGCATTTTTAACAGTTTTTCGACCCTCAGCAAAACCTGCACAAAGGTGAAAAGTTTTTTATTTCAAGGTTATGAGTTTGTCATAACACTTAGCTTAGGTGCAATATGTGACTGTGGACCTTTGAGCTGTTGTGGTTTTTGTCTTCCTGCTAATAAATTATATGTAGATTCATCTTAATGAAGCGTGCTTGATGACATGGAAGCATTGTTTGCATGGACAGATGAATGATCATGTGTTGTTGTTCCTTTAAGAGTCAGAGTCATTCAGTCGGCCTGGCTGTTGTCTCCCAGGAGAAATGTGCTTCCTTTCCCCTGTTTTTTCAGCGGAACTAGTGGAGGCTGGCAGGAAATTACACTCCGCTTCGTCTCGTAAATATCTCTTCGAATCTGGGCTTCCCCCCGCTGTGTCCTGGGTCAAGAAAAAGTTGTCACTGGGGGGTTGGGAACAAGGCTGGTTAAAAAACATGGAAGATGATGATGTCGCAGACTAAACATTTGTGCGTTGGTCCTTCAAAGAGAACAATCTCAGGAGTTGTTGATGTATTCAGTGCACGGCTGGCACACAGCAAGAAGAAACTGGACGCGGATGGAATAGTTCTCCCAAAAATTAAAAGTCTGTCATTGTTTTCCCCCCCCTCATGTTGTTCCAAACATGCATGCTGTTATTTTTCCTGTGAGATGCAAAGAAGACATTTTACGGCACTTTCATTGCAGTGGTAGTCCATAGTGACTAAATAAAAAAATAAAAAATAAAAGTGTTATAGATAACACTTTCTGTCATTAATTCTACGTCAGAACGGCACACGTGTTGCGGTATTCTTGTAAACGTGCAGCGAAGACTGACATGGAAGAGAAGAAATTGTTGAATAAAGTTGTTATTTTTGTTTTCTTTGCACACAAAAAGTATTCTCGTAGCTTCATGAAATTAAGGTTTAACCACTGATGTCACATGATCTATTTTAACAATGTTCTCACTACCTTTCTGGGCCTTGAATGTGTCAGTTCGCATCGCTGTCTATGCACGGTCTGACTTTAAAGGGACATTATTTACTCACCCTCATTCGTCGTTCCAAATTTGCATGCTGTTGTTTCTCATGTGAAATGCAAAGAAGACATTTTTGAAGATCAGCTCTATCATTGCAATAGTAGTTCATAGTGACCAAAAAAAAATAGTGAATAAGTGTTATAAATGTCATTAATTCTACGCCACACATGCATCATGGAGCTCTCGTGAATGCGCAGCAAAGGCCGACATAGAAAAGAAGAAATTGTTGAATAAAATTGTTATTTTTGTTTTCTTTGTGCACAAAGTATTCTTGTAGCTTCATAACATTACAGTTGAACCACTGATTACTACCTTTCTGGGCCTTGAACATGTCAGTTGCATTGCTTTCTATGCAGGGTCAGAAAACGGTCAGATTTTATCAAAAATATCATCATTTGTGTTCTGAAGATAAACAAAGGGGTTTGGAACAACATGAGTGTGAATATTTAACGAGAGAATTTTCATTTTTGAGTGAACTATCCATTTAAGTTATTATTCATGGATAATCTTTCTTTCTGCGAAGCTTGTGTATTTTGGAGTTTTGTGCGGAAAGAAGTCACAAGGAAGTGCAAATAGCGACAGATCTTTTCTTCCGTATTGTGACATACATCCAAGTGTAACGGATTATAAGTTTATTCATCAGTTGTTAAGTGGATTTTACGTTGCCCTCAAAAAAACGACTTTGCAGTCAGTTGTACAGAAGGGGTGGAGTTTAAGCGGGACAAATGATTGGAGAAGTCCTGCATGTGTGACCCGAGAGAAGTCCAGTGTTTCATTGCAAAATGCCTTTTTGCCTTTATTACGATAGGACAGATCATGGCTGACAGGAAGCGAAGTGGGAGAGAGAGAAGGCGGTGGGATCGGGAAAGATCCTTGAGCCGGGATTCAAACTCGGGACGCCCATAGCGCAATGCCGCTGTATTTTGGCGCGCTGCCCACATGGCTATCAGTACCGACCAATTATGACGTTTTGATAAGGTCAAAAAAAATCTTAAATAAAAAGCATGCATGGACAAATTGGTAAAAATAAGATCTGTAACATACATATACAAAAGTGAATTTTAATATGATGCTGATAGTACAGGGACAGTTTATTAAAACGTGAAATTTCTGAAAAGTCGCAATGAAGTGCAAATAGTGACAGATTTTTTCTTCTCTATTGTGACATACAGTCAAGTTCTTTTGTAGTCCGTAGTGACCAAATTCAAAAAACATTATGGATGAACCACTGATGTCACATGGACCATTTTATCGATGCCCTTACTACCTTTCCGGGCCTTGAACATGGTAGTTGCGTTGTGCTCTATGCAGGGTCAGAAAGCTCTCGGATTTCATCAAAAATATCTTAATTTGTGTCCTGAAGATACTGCAGGCTTGGAATGGCATGAGAGTGAGTAATTACTGATAGAATATTAATGACAGATTTTTTTATTTTGGGGTGCTTTAAAGGGACAGTTTACTCAAAAGTGAAAATTCTGTCATTATGTACTCACCCTCATGTCGTTCCAAACCAGTATGACTGACTTTCTTCTGTGAACCATAAAAGATGACGTTTTGAAGAATGTTGATAATCAAACACTTGCGTACTGTTGTCCTACCCCGTGGACAAAAAACACTGAGACGTTTCTCAGAATATCTTCTGTTGTCTTCCACAGAAAAACTGAGGTCATACAGGTTTGGAACGACATTAGAGTATTTTATTTTAGGTAAATCATCCCTTTAATAAGATGTCATTCTTTTATTTCAGATCTTCCACTCTTCTGTGAGATGACGTGGTTTAAGCGGCTTGTTTACGCAAGTAATTGAGGTGTCGACTGTGCGATTCAAATTCACTAGAACTGCGTTAACGGCAGCGTAATTAGACAGTGATATTTTCGCTGTGGAGCGTGTGGTATTAGGTGAGGTTTGTTAGCGCAGACCAACGCTCATTTGGCAGAGCGTTGCTGGAGGGCTGGGTACGGGCAGGAATGGGGGCTGACGCCACACAGTCTCACAACAGCTCCCTCGCTGTGGGGGGTTAGACTCGATGTGTGCGCGTGTCTGTGCGCCGTACGAGGGTTTGTGTAGCGGTGTGTTTGTATCCCTCACATGGAGCCGAGGCTATGCTGCTATGGCAACGGCAGGATCCCTCCTCAGGACAGCAGCGAGCAGCCAGGCAGTCTCTGCAGTGTGTTGCATTCATGAATTAAAGCAAATTAGAGCCCACTAGAAAACCGCACCAAACTCACAACAGGCTTTTTCCGTTGATTTTATTAGCTGTTTTTGCTTCAAATGGTGATTGCACTGCCGCAGAGATGAGCATTTCGAAGCGCAGTATCTTCCCCCAGTGACAAACAGGTGAGATGTTAGTTGCAACTAATTTAGTTTGTGCACATCCTAAACTGCCACATGTTTTTCCGATCATATGGAGATATAATCAGGAAATGTTGTCACTAAAGTTGAAGGAGTCGGTTACAGGAAAACAGTGCAGGAAAGGTTTACAGGCAGGTGGGGGACGACTGTGTTTGAGTGTGAGTGTGTGTGTGTGTGTGTGCAAGTATCAGAGCTGGGCGTGTCTGTGTGGGTGTTGGTGGGAAAGGTACAGGGCTTATCTATCAGCTCACACAGCTGATCATTACAAAGCCACTGCGGCTATATATGGACGCACTCCTCCCAAATGTCAGTTTTTACATACGGCTGACCCAGTTCTTCTCTCAACTGTTCAGATTCAGTTTGATACCAACCAACATAATTTTCACACACAAAAAATTATAGTGTTATGGTATACTTTACATAAAACTTTTTAAAAAACTCTTGTATTTGAATTTTAAATGTAATTGTTTTAATTATTTTAAGAAAAATGAAAAAAAATCTAACGAAATGTTTAATTTCAAATCTAATTGGCGAAACTGCATTTCAAGAGCGCAGATATTTTGTCCCAATCTTGGAGGTTAACACTGTTTGCATCACACTCACTTTTTTGTGTTTGCTGCATTCTGGACCAACTTTCCATCTCTGTGCTGCTCAGCAAAACTTATCAGTTGATCTTCCTTTGGCTTTGTTTTGCAAATTCAGTGCCACTTCAACGTCTATTGTCAACTTGATGTCCAATACTGACGTCAGATTTTGTTTTTTTTAGGTTGTATAACCAAAATCCAATGTTAAGTCAACGTCAAATTGATGTCAAATACTGATTTTCAAAAACCTGATTGTCATTCTTAACCAAAATACAACGTCTCTCCGACGTTGGGGTCCAATGTCAACCTGACATTATATTGACGTCCAGTGCCTGCTGGGAAATAAATGATGTTTGATAACAAAGTTCGGGAGGAGCACGATAATTAACTAATTTGGCACAGGTGCAGCTCATCTAGCTAATCATCCAAACTAGCACAAGTCATATATATGCACACAGCCGACTTACCTCCCTCATTCAACTGTTTTTCGGCATCCCCTTTCCACCCCAACTCCTCACTCTCAATCTATCCTCATCCTATACTTGGGATGGGGGGAGTTCTCTGGGTTCAGGCCATATTCCGGGCTCGGAGCCCTCCCCCAGGACAGCACGCCAAAATATGCTTACTGCTTACTCAACCAGATTAGACGTAAGGGTGAACTCGTGAAATACTCTACTTCTGAATGTTTTATTCATCTAAGAATCTTGAGAAAAGACGTATCACAGTTTCCACAAAAAAATTAAGCCTTACAACTGTTTTAGAATGATTTCTGAAGGACAGCTGCTGCCATTACTCCAGTCTTCAGCAGGGTTGCCAGGTTTTCACAAAAAAAAACCACCCAATTGCTACACAAAACTAGCCCAATTGTGTTTTGGTGGGGTCCCCTGGTAAAAATTGTGTTCTAAGGGGTAAAATACTAGTTTTTTGCAGGATTCCCCTGGTAAAATTAGAATTTTAGGGGATAAATATCACATTATTGGAGTCACTTAAACCCGTGGACATGCAAAACAACCCGCAGCAACATTGTTAAAGTAGCCCAATTCCACGGGAAAACCGTGGACTTGGCAACACTGGTCTTTAGCTTTGTTATCACAGGAATTAATTATTTTAAAATATATAAAAACAGAACAGTTATTAGGGCCCAAGTACCGTGGTGCGAGGACCCTGTTTGAATTACTCAGTTTCTTCTTCTTCTTCTCGAAAATGAATAGGATTTTTAAGGGCCTGAAAAAAAAAACCCTCAAAAACTTGAAAACTCATGAAACTGCATACATGCCAGAAGTGGTGAAAATTTTGTATGATTTAGGTTTTAGAATTAGGTGTGGGAAAATGGCACAGTAGTTCCACTGCCACTGATACACTTTCAAGGAACTGCCCCTCGAGCTTCGTTTCACATACATGTACAAAATTAGGTTGACACATGTAACTCACCAATACCTTAAAAAAAGTCTTCTGGAACAAAATCCAAATCTCAACAAGAAGTCAACAGTGCAGTGAGTTTTCTCTGCAAATGTTGAAGTTTTTGCTATTTTCAGGTGTTGTACTTTAACAAACTCCTCCTAGAGAGTAAATGTTAAATTGTGTTAATATTTCACAATTTTTTTCAAAAACTTTTAAATCATGTCATCTTACCGACCCCAAATTTTTGAAAATTAGTGGATAAATGTTTAATATTTAAATATATATGTATATATATATATATATATATATATATATATATATAAAATAACCCTTATGAATTTGTTTGTAAGCTTTAATTCTAGGCCTTGTCTTTATCTTAAATGTGGCCTGTACATTTCACTTTTCCACTTTTCATTCACACATTTTCAGTTCTAGCTTCTATATTTTGGACTCTTGGGAGTCAGTACCTATCCAAAAAGGTCTCCTGTGGCTGTCTTTTTTGATGGGAGGGGGGATCCAAACGCAGGCAGAGAAATCTTGGCACGCATGGCTGGACTGCCACTGACCTCCCCGCGCCGGGAAACGCTTCACTGGACTGACACAGCCCGCTCACCCTATGGGTCGGGGGGAGGTTGGAGGGGGGGATTGTTCTGGGTGCGGATGGGAAGCACACTGCCCTTCAGCTTTTTCTTACTTACCATATAAACTTACTTCCATAACTATTGCATCGGTGGCAACAAAGTTAAACTGTGTAGTTAATGTGGTTTGGTGGAAGGAAGTTGTGTGCCAGTTTTTGCCAACTGTAAAAAAAAGTTGATTAGATCCCATCACGTGGATGTAACTGAACTCCAAGGCAAATTTATGGCAAGAAGAAGTGTGCACGTGAAGTATTTATCATTTCCTTCCCTAAATTATTGAATGTGCCAATAGATTTAAGTAGGCACATTAAACCGCGCCACACCAACCCACATGCCCCCTTCCCAGCTTGTGCCAAGTCTGCCCAGCGTCCCGCCTCCACACTTACGCTCAGCGTGGTTGCGGCGCACACACACAAACACACAGAGGTTAGAGCAGACAGACGCGTGACTCATTAGGCATTCGTCCCCCGGGGACAGTGCTGGGGGAGCACGCCACAGCTGCAGGAATGTCATGAGCTGCTACTGCTGTGCGCAAATGTGTGTGTGTTTGTGTGTGTGTGTACCTTAGCAGAAGGCCAGCGCACCTTTCAGAAAACACAGCGCCAAGAAAACGTCTCTCAGCTTTTCCATATCATCCTTACTGTCTGAGCCAACAATAAAAAATGTGGGGACGCCTTCAGAACTCAGAAGTAGACTGAAACGCATTATACGGCAGATTATACACCGGATGGATCCGGCCCCGCTTGCTGATTAGTCACTACAGCGCTCTAGTTTAAAATGCACGATATGGTAACAGCTATGACGTGAAACACCTGTTCACCATATCAATGCTCATCACCTTAGAGACCAACAATTCAACTTGACGTTCTGGAAGGAGACTGTGTTCTGTAGAAGTTGCATAAGAAAATGATGTTTAATGACAAATTGTGTCTTTTAATATTTTTATTATTTGTGACCCTGGACCACAAAACCAATCTCAAGTAGCACGGGTATATTTGTAGAAATAGCCAAAAATACTTCATTTTTCTTCTATGCCAAAAATCATTAGGATATTAAGTAAAGATCCTGTTCCATGAAGATATTTTGTAAATATTTTAAAACTTAATTTTTGATTGGTAATATGCATTGCTAACAACTTAATTTGGACAACTTTGAAGGCGATTTTATCAGTGTTTTGATTTTTTTTTGCCCCCTCAGATTCTAGATTTTCGAATAGTTGCATCTCGGCCAAATATTGTCCTATCCTGACCAACCATACATCAATGGAAAGCTTATTTATTCAGAAAAAAAAATTAACCCTTATGACTGACTTTGTGGTCCAGTGTCACATTTAGTAACTCTGCAACTATCTCTCAAAGCTTATTTTAGTCACATTAGACTTTGAGCCTGTGAATTTCAATGCAACACGACATGTGATGTCATGCTCTTCGCTTCTGTTGTGTAAATGTGTAAATATACCATTTATTAAAGTTCCCAACAGCACTTGAATTCAGCCCGGAGTCTGTGGCATTTACAGTAGATCCTCTTTTGGTCACACATCTTCTTGTCATATAAATTTGCAGGCCAGATTTAACTTTTGTATGCAGCGGAACACAACATTTCTTTGCATGAATTTGTGTTTCCTGTCTCCCATATTTAACTGCATATGAATGAAAGTCAGTGGTGCTCAAAGTCTAGTTTGACTGTGGCTGCACTCTAGTAAGTTCTTTAGGAAGTTTATGGACTGTAAAATATTTTTTAAGTCACTTTTTATTTGATCAAAAAGTGTAATATCATTATAATTTAAAAAAATCGAAATGTAATTCTTCCTGTGATGGCGAAGCTTGATTTATCAGCCATTGCTTCAGTCTTCAGTGTCACACAAGTTTTTAGAAATCATTCTAATATGCTGATTTGCTGCTCAAGAAACATTTCTTATTATTATCAATGTTGAAAACAGTTGTGCTGCTTAATATTTTCAGGATTCTTGAAGAATTTATTTAAAATACAAAACTTTTGCGACATGGTTCAACAGATCACAAAACTCACGGTTTGGATCATATATTATGGGTTTTGAGTCACAGATAGGATTGTTTTTTGGATCAACAAGAAAAAAATATTTCATTGTAACTTTGCTTTCCATTTATTACTTAAAGCTAAGTACTTCTTCAGTACCACAGCAAAAACTACTAGCTTAACCAAGAATTATCAAACAAGTGAAAAATTGAAGACAAGTGAACGGCCAGTAAAAATAAAATACACAAATTACAAGCGATGATAAATACATATTCAGGTACAGAAATGTAATAATTAAGTGTAATTTAAAAAGTTTTCTCCAGTTTCAACTTAAAAACTTAAAAGAATTTTTTTTAAGTTAAATCAACTTAAAAGTACAAATCATTTTAACTCACTTTATTATAGTGAGTTGAAATTACTTGTAGTTTTAAGTTGAATTAACTTACAATTTTAAGGCAGCTGCTGAACTTAAGTTTTTAAGTTGAAACTGGTAAAAACTTTTTACAGTGTATAAATTAAATCTAGATCTTGATCAAAGCTGTTTTATAGTTTGATTAGCATTAAAGACCTGATGCACGGAATCCAATATAACAGTACACATCAGCTTTTGATCTCATCTTTTTTTTACTCACTTAAGACATGCATTTACCAGAATGATTGTTGAGATGGGTATTTTGTCATAATTTTGTGTGTGGATGCTAAAGAGGATTCAGTTCAATATTCGCAAGTTGTCTGTTGCGCTTCATGTGTGAGCGGTAGCGTGCATAGAAAAGCGCGCGAGTACAGAGTGTGTAAACGCTCAACTTTTGATCAATGTAATATGTCCTTGAGAAATAAAAGTTTTAAAAATGAGGGTAATGTGACCCCAAACTGTTGAACTGTAACATACATAGCCTTCATTTTCAACCAGAGGTCACAGTGTGTGTCTTTTTTAAGCAATCCTTGCTTGTTACAGCCCTATATAACTTTGAGCAAAGTTTTTTTCCCTGGCTTGTTATGGCTTATCTAAGGGCAGCTTTACTGTGCCGTAATTCTGCTGTTTTCTTGCTCCCTCTTGTGAGGTCTTTTCTACGAGGAGACGGTGAGAACATCTCTCATAAGTTCGAGGCGTCTCAGCTCATGAGTTTTATGGGACTTAAGACAGAAACCCCAACCAAGCTGATTACTCACTTTGAGTTTACATGTGCGGTTTTATATTTACGTGTGTGTGTGTTTTGTACAAATGTATATATAGCACGTCTCATTGAAGGGCAGACATTAAGTGTGGGCAGGCTTATTCATAGAAATGCTGCTTAGAGGAAATTCATATTCAATATTTTTCCATGCCTGAGTGACAGAGTGTGTGTGAGGGTGTGAATGTGTGTGTGTATGTACATGTAGGCGGGAATCGAAGCCCAGGTTTTTTATGTTTTTGTTTTGAAGCACCCTCCCTGACTCCCTCTGTGCGGAAGTGTTACCGGAAATAGTGCGCAGCCGCCCCCGGTTCTGCGTCAGTTACGCCGAATAAAGCGAGGGGGCTGGACGGGGGCTTTCCGGGAGGACGTTGAGAAGGGTGGGGGTTGGAGAGGAGGAATGGGGGCAGGGAAGTGTGTGTGTGGATGCCTGTCTCCGCTGAGGCCATGTGGGTAACAGCCGTCTCTCAACACTAACTTTATCAGATAAAGCATCACTAGTGCCGCCGCACTTCATACGCGGCTTCCAGTGGCTGTTAACAGCTCCAAAACGCACTTGCCGCACGAACATAATGTCACGAGAAAAGATGTGTTTGTGTGTTCAGTTTTGTGTTGATATCATTTAATATGAGTTTATACGAGATTAGCCTGTTTAAATAACTAAATCTGATACTTGATGATGTGCAAAACTAAAAACAAACTTATTATGAATCAAACTAAACTCATTTTATATGTTAAAAACACGATGCACAGACAAAATCTGCCTCCTCTGCAAAAAAAAAGACAGTCGCTCTGGAAAAAAGTGTGTTCAGCCTGCCCATCCTCAGGGATGTTTTCATCTTTTTCTGCTTTTTCCCCTCCTCCTTTTAATGTATGCCACTTGAGAGAATCCAGAGGGGCTGCACCTGTTTGCCTCTTGGCTAGTCTCTCCACCTCCTGCCCCGGCCTGCCACTCACGCCTCGGCTCCTGTGGGATGCTCTGCATATGTGTATGCGCGCGTGCGATCTTTGGGTGTGGAGGAAGGATAGCTGCAGGGCTCGGCAAAGTTTGACAGAGAACGAGATGCAAGCATGCTCTCACACAGACGCACACACACATACACCACCCATTCACACAAACAGACTTTTCAGTTGAAGTTTTTCAAAGCTATATCCATTCCTCTGGATCTCTGAACACTCCTGTAGGGAAGATTGGGGTAAGCTGTGGCGCTTTGTAATTTTCTGCTATGAACTGAAAGAAAGTATCTGTAAGGTATAACCATCTCAAAGAGTAAATTTAATTAATTGGGGAGTTTAATTATGACTGTATAAATAAATAAATAAATAAATAAATAAAAATGCACAAAATTTCATAAACCAGACAGGAAAAGGTCTGAATCTGAATGTTGAATTTGCAACATTTTGTAGTCATGCTCATAACAGGATTTCATAATAGTATTTTGTATTTGGAAGCACAACATACACCCACTATTAACTGAGGCACTGACACTGTTTTACATTTTGGGAAAAGTGCTTTATTTGGGTTAATATTTAAAAACAAATACATGTTCAATATGTTCAAATATTTTTTTACTATTTAAAAGAATTTATTTGAATATGTATTTTATTCCTGTGATTTCAAAGCTGAATTTTTAGCATCATTACTCCAGTCACATCATCCTTCAGAAATCATTCTAATATTCTGATTCGCTGCTCAAAAAAACATTTATTATTTTTATTATTATGTTAAAAACAGCTGAGTAGAATTTTTTTCAGGTTTCTTTGATGAATAGAGAGTTCAGAAGAACAGCATTTATCTGAAATGGAAATCTTTTGTAACATTATAAACATCGTTATCATCACTTTTGATCAATTTAAAGCATCCTTGCTAAATTAAAGTATTAATTTCTATCATTTTTTTTCATTTCAGATAAATGCTGATCTTTGGATTTTTCTATTCATCAAAGAATCCTGAAAAAAATGTACTGAACTGTTTTAAATATTGATAATAATAAAAAAAATGTTTTTCTTGAACAGAAATCATCATATTAGAATGATTTCTAAAAGATCATGTGACATTCTGGACTGGAGTAATGATGCTGAAAATTTAACTTTGATCACAGGAATATTACATTTTAAAATATATTCAAATAGGAAGCAGTTATTTTAAATAATAAAAATATTTAAACATTTTACTGTTTTGCTGTACTTCGGATCAATTAAATGCAGACTCGGTGAGCAGAAGAGACTTGTTTAAAAAACATAAAAAAATCTTACTGTTCAAAAACTTTTGACTGGTAGTGTACAAGTGTATTTAGACTTCTATAAATGTGCTGTTATGTACTTCCCATGTGCATCTCTGAATCACAAGCAGCATGGATAAATATATGGTCACAATAAACAAAAATTGTGTAGATTTTCTTATTTTATGGTTTTGAGGCAACACAGTGTACCCCTCTATTCCATACTGTTTTTGCAATCTGTTTTGAGTCTACTTTTCCCCTTCACTTTCTTAATCTTCTTCTCTTTTTCCCTTCAAATCCTCTCTCTCGCTCTCTGTTCACTCATGGGTAGAGATAGAGGCATAGAAATCTGCACTGACCCCTTCAGGTCACATTAAAGGTCGCCCAGCTTCACACACTAAACCCTGAGGGCCTCTCATCCCCTTCATCCTTCGCTGTCTTTAGATGTCTGATGCGGACAGAGGGAAAGAGGAAGAGAAGGAATCACTATCACGTCTCGTTCGCTCACCCATCCTCCATCACCGGTCTCGTGGATCAATGGTCTTTCCCTCTGCACGGGTCTCTCTGACTGAGTTTTGCTGTTATTCAGAGAGTTCAGCTTGTTGTGCATTCCCTTCGTTCTGTCATTACTTCCTCATGATTTGTGACCTGTGATTCACAATTAATCATTTATGAGTTTCGTGATTCAGCTGCATTAAATGTATGTGAACTGTGAGGCTGGTCTATGTAGGTCATATGACAGCAGGAGAAACTATCACCATTGTGTCATTTATCCCAGATTGCTTCAGAATAATGTGTCAGCTAAATTAGAGGTTTTTAAACTTTTTGATGCAACGCATCCCAGATTCTTGAACTTTTGCAACACTGGGTTCCCTAGACACCCCAGTGGCTTTACGTTTAGGTATGTGTAGAAAACTCTAGCCTTTCATGAATCAAAATACATGAATGCAAATGCGAAAAACATAATGAAGATGCCTGTAATCCATTCAGAATGTGTTTTATCAGTCTAAAAAGACTTGAAACCTCAACCAGCGTGTGACGGATCGGGAACATTAGCCATTTCTCTGTACCGCAGCTCAAGCCAGTAAAATCAGAGAAGGCTGTTCCCAGAGTCTCAGTCTGTCTGTCCCCTCTGTGCTCTTGCAGAACCGTGGGCGATTGGCAGAGAAACGCACCATCCCCTTGCCGCCAACACGGGTGCCCAAAAAGGAGCTGGCCTCCGTTTTCAGCAGTGACGACAGTGAGGGCAGCGAGCGGGCCAGCGGAGATCATGCAGACATCAAACAGGAAGAGCTGCATTACACTATCATGAGAAAGAGGTGAGCATTTGTTGTGTGTGTATGTGTGTGTATGTGTGAGTGTGTGGTCAAAAAGTTGAGTGCCAATGCCAGTGCCAGGCATTGATACATCAACCATGATCTGCCGGCAAGCATTTAGCCATATCAGACATCAGTATAGCACTTAAAGTTTTAAACAACACTTAGGTCTTTACCCTCACACCCCTTATTTTGACACACACATCCCCTCTAACACGCAAATGCGCTCATTTACTTTTCTGGCAGATGCTACAGACACACACAGGATGTGCCAGCAAAATACCCATGGTTGAGAGCCCACAGGATACATACACAGAAATAAACACGAGGCCTTCTCATAAAGCGTATGAAAAGTGATATTGTTGATGAGGTATTTGAAGTCATGGCAACTTCCTTGATGCTGTAGATCTCAGAACAGTCTGATTCGTTTCCTCTGTGTTAAAATTAAATTAATATTTCAGCATGTCCCTTAACCGCATACACACTTCTATTTTGGTTTTAGCTCTTGTTAAAGGCTGTGGAAAGCAAGAGAGTGAGTGGTCACCCTAGTTTAAAGGGCCATTCACATCAAAGATGATGACTATAACTATGAAGTTTTAATAATCATTTCAGTTCTACAATTCACATTACAGCTATAATGATAACGACAGAAAAACAATGGCGTCAGAATCAAATTCTGAATTTTTTTTCAGCTGATGAATGATAAATACATTAATAGCCAATTAGAATCCACCTCAAAGTTCAAAGAGTTTGAGCATTTAAAGCAGCAGACGACATAACTGCAGCAACTATGGACGCTAACATAGTTATCTATATACCTTGCTTTAGCTATCGTTCTTGGTGTGAACAGGCCTTAAGGGGTCATGAATTGAGAAATCAAAATTCTCTTGATCTTTTGAAATATAAAAGGGTCGTTGTACTGTAAAAACCTCCTTTAAGTTGCAGAACTCAAAACTTTCTTGTTAGCCCAAAAACAGCCTATACTGAAGCAAAGGAAAATCTGTTCATTTGGTGGCCATATTTACAACGCCTTCAGGCAGCTCATACAAGACCAAGTCCTCTCTAAATGAATGGATTAATCCTGAAATCTCAAAAACTGCTTGCTGAACTCACAATTAATTTACATATTTCAAATCAGCAACAAAATCTGAAATGAACGGCCCCATCACTGTTGCTTCTTATATTCAAATAGCATAATAGCGTTAAAAAGCTTATTTTTTAGGCTAGTCCAGCCAATGCACATGCACAGTCACTAGCACTTATGTCTGCGAATGCACTTTGGCTGGTCTAGACTTAAGTTTCTATGGGAACCAGAGCTTTTAAGAGCCGCTGCAGTGATGCAGTAACTTTACCGATCAGCGATTGGCTCTTTCATTTAGAAGGTGGGACTATTACGCCATATTCCGCGTTGCAGTTTCTTCCATTCATAAGTATAGTCTTGAAGCCAATCTGCCAAAATGTTAGGTTGTGCTACTTTATGATGTCATAGTGTGGCTAAACCCCGCCTCCACAGAAGATTATCAACGGCTGCCTTTATATCACTGCCTGTTTAGACCCACCCACCAATTCGCACATGTATTGTAAATAACAAAAGAGACAAACGCAGGTTAACACAAAAACCAAATGATAAAGATGGCTCTGAAGGCAACATGATGCAAAAACAGCATCCTGATCCCAACATTAGGAAAAAGTGGATGAACTTTGTTTTTAATGAAAATCCAGACCACGTCAGTAAGAACTCTGTTGTTCACTTCATTTTACCATGGATTCGTTTACAAACAAGATACAACAACATACAAGTGTGAGTAAATGTTTTTATTACGTAGTCACTATTGCTTTGTCTGTTATTACAGATCGTTAGATATGTACTGAGCATTTATGCGTCCATCTATGAAGGATGTAGGCTGTCAAACATGCTCAGCTGTTAGCCAATCATAGCAGTGGGCGTTTATTTCTGAGTCTGCCGATTGGTTCTAAATTATGATTTTTTTTTTTTATGTAACAGTCTTGATAACATTATAAGTGGACCCCAGAGAACAGTACAAAATAAAAAAGGCAGTTCATGACCCCTTTAACACGTTTAACACAGTTGTGTCCTTGTATCACTTTTTATGTCACTCACTTGGTTAAAATGTTCAATTATGTTTAAATGATTTACCATATAGATATATATGTCAGTGTTTTTGGACAGTCACTATGGTGGGAAAATGTATGTAGTATTTTTTTGGTCATTTGCCATGTTGCCAAGTCCACGGTTTTCCCGCGGAATTGGGCTACTTTAGCACTGTTGCTGCGGATTGTTTATCATGTCTGAAGCTACCTCAGTAACGTAAAATTTAGTCCCTTGAATGCTAATTTTACCAGGGGAACCTCACCAAAAACGTTTATTTTAATATTCGTAAGTTGCATGCATTTTAAAAAAGCAGTTACTTAGGCCGTAACTCACTTTAAACACAAATATTGGGTTGAGTATCTCTTTTTAATTCCGCAAAGCATTTTTGTTGATACTTTTTAGTACTTTTTATTAAAGTCAACGCAATGTGTTCTGGGATTGCGGTCTCTGTGAAGCATATATGCAGTGCCGCCTTAGAATTCAGCCTAAATGAGGCAGCATAATTAAGTTTCCCATTATTTGGAAGAGTCTTAATATTTGCTTTCCACGAAAAATAAAAGCCATCCAGCGATGTGCTACAAGTTCCACATCTCCGTCTCCAATCAGTGCGAGGGAAATGAAGGAATTCAGTGTTCATTAAATCTTCATGAGCTGTGTTTGGCCTCCCTCCTCTCTGGCACACAAGCCTGAAGAAGCTTATGAGCCTGCGGTCGGTGCAGCAGTGAGCTAAGAGCAGTGGCTGAAGCGAACGTTTTTTTCCGCCAGCGTTTTCGCTCTGCCTAAATGCATTACAGGTGATAACTAGCCAGCAGATGTCAGCCCTGGCAGGTGAGTCTGGGGAACCACATTTTTGTCAGACCATCTCCGCTTCTACTAAAGAACTTGTTGAAAAGCCCGGCCTTGAGGTTCTGATCTATTATTAAGTATTCTTTAATCACTAGAGCATGCCTTTCAAAGCTAGCTGTTGCTTTGAGACTGCAGGCTTTCTGTCTTCCGAGGGTCTTTAGGTGATTTTTCACTCACGTTTTTTTGAATTGAAGTGTCAGCAGTAGTTTCGGCGGTGCTTGCAGTGAGAGTTTGTGTTGGCGGTGTCTGCACGCGCTGTTGTGGAGGATAGTTAAATCTCCAGGAAGCTTCAGTGCTTCTAATGAGAAGAGTAAGAGAAGACAATATTCTCTTTTCTCATTAGCCGCACGGCTCTTGCTAAAAATGTCTCGGTTAGCCCTAGCTCCTGTCAGGGTTTCTCAGAGCAACCGCCAATGCGTATAGCGATGATTTGACTTATTTAGTTGCCTTTCTGTTTAACACCTCTTTTCCCGTGAAGATGTGCCATAATAGCTGTAGCTCTGGCTTTTTTCCCTGCAGTTAATGGCGAATGAATTCCAATGGTTGAGTCATTTGAGTATAAGAGGCTTGGGTTTATGCCCATTGGTGTTAAGCGGTAAATTTGGGTCATTACACAGCACTGTTGGGATATCATTCTCAAGGCAGCCTATACGTACCTACGAGGTCGTGCCCTCATCCAGCATAGGCAGGTCATAGCTGGATCAGTTCATTTTGTTCAGCCCCACAAGCTAACACAGGATGCTAGCTAGCTGTCACACTTCTAAAAGACGTGAGGGTGGTTTTGTGCATTGGAAACACCAGATGTGTGCACAAGCACAACTTGAATATGATTATGTTGCAGAATAAAGAAGGGCTCCGAGTTCTTACCTCGGAGCGGATCAGCGCTGAATGCCCAGGTACAAACCTAAGCCCTCATCTGCAAGGCTTCCTTGGTCACTTCCTTCACTCAACCCCCGAGCCGCTGGCAGCCACTTACCCTGTGACACCAAGGACGGCACCAGGAACCAGAACCGGCAAGCTAAACTTATTACAGCGATCTCCCCCCACCCAACACTTCAGACGCCCGCGTGCAAAGATGCTAATGAATTTAAAGAACACTTATGACTAATATCTAGGGCTTTTACCCTGTTAAAGGCGGCGGACTGCGAGGAGCCACGTCTCTCCTCTGTTCCGGGGCCGCTCACCTCACCCATACTTTACTCAGATGAGGATCTGACCGAAAGAGATAATGGGATGTTCAATCTATGAAATTCAATTTCCATTGAGCTGGACTGGGTAAGTGAGTTGTGGAGGGGTCTTAACAAATTGGATTTAGTCAATGGATGGTGAAGTATGGGGAATTCTTTTTTGCGTTTGATCGTATTTACGCCTCATCATTGCAGTTTATATTAGTGTTGTGGTAGAGTGTGCATAGCGTTTCCTCAGTCCAAATGTATCTGCTAATATGTACTGTATACAGAGGGCTCCCAAAAGCATGACAGCGCTTCTGCTTAGCATTTTTTTAATGCGTTATCAGCGTAACATACTGAGTTGCATTCAAATGCATTTCAGGACTTGTTTTTCTCTTTTGTTTTAATGACGGTAGAACTTCAGCTGCATGATCGATGTTTGTATAAAACCTGATGATCATGTTTTCCAGCATGTTTTGAGATAATCCAAAGAGCTTCTTGTGCTTCGATAGAAGCAAGAATATCTACTCATTTGTACAAAGAAGTTCAGTGTCAGTGTCTTTCTTTCCCTAGTTTAAAAATAAATAGACTAAATAGTATTTAAAAAACATTTATTTTATGCTAAGTATACTACAAATACATGTTCATATTTATGTATTTAATAAAAATACCCTGCATTTGTACTTTTAGTGTATTAAACTGGTGTACTTAAAAGTCTGCTAAACTGGAACAACTGATTTTATAATTAATGCACTTTAAATGTGCTGAAGTCCAACTAAAGATATGCTTAAGTATACTTGATTGTGCTACCAAGTGGAACCACTGCAAGGACACTTTAGGTACACTTGAAATATCTTGCATTTAAAGATTGATATTATTCAAAGGCCATACAGTACTCATCAATAGTGACATTAAAACACATTTTTGGCTTAATATTAAGAAATAAGCATTGTGTACAAGTAGTACTTCAAATAAAGTCTCAAACGATATGTCACTAAATATGTTAATACATTTGAACTATACTAAATGTATTTTCAATATATTACTTTTTACTAGGGTACATTCTAAAATTTGGTTTATTTCCTAGTTTAAATATGATTTTAAATCCCTTTTTGAATTTTGAATGACTTTTGGACACAAGTGTACTTCAATGTTATGCCCAAAGATATTTAAAAACAAAATTAGTGCAATTTTAGATGTGGCTCGACGAATATGCGTTTGCGCAATAGTGCGCATTTAGTTTTCAGAGGATTTCCAGCCACTGCCGTGAGAAAAGCCGGTACACTTTGACACCTTAAAGAAGACTCCCTATATCTTTTAACCAGATTAATGTTAATGGCCAGCAGGTTTATAGGTGATTAGTCTTCAGTCCTCCTGTATCCTGCAGGCATACAGACCTTTCTTTTTTAGAAAACAAGCTGCGCTTAAGCTGAAGCGTAGCGCTTGGCTCGGTCTTTTATATTCTTAGTGATTTCACATGTGGGGGTTGAGGGTCTTCGGGTAATGACGTTCTAGAATTTGTTTAAAAACCATTTTGAGCTTGGTTTTATAATCTTTGAAATGTAAGTAAAATCGGCTGATAAAGACAAAGGCATGTGTCGACTGGCCTCCTGAAAGCGTTCGCTTACGCGTTCTGCTTTAGCAATAAAATTTGCAAGTATGAGATATTTGTCATAGTATTAGTCTTCAAGGTCATGCCAATCATTTCCTGAAGCCTACCTGCGCACAGTCAGGTGTGTCAACACCAGGCTTTGAGAAGTGCTGACTGCTTGTCTGGGTCATTACTGAGTAACCATCATGGATTATATAAGATAGTATACTTACTCAGAGGACAACCTGCTAAGAAAAGCCTCCAAAAAAGATTGCCCATCCTATATGATTTAATATATGAATGCTAATGTAGCGGTAAAGCCAAATTCGTCTGATGTTTTAAAAATGCTTGCCATTTAACGGTTGATTTGCTTAGGAAACTCTCATGGTTTGTGTTCATTTTTCTTATTTACAACCTATGGAAAAAAACTAAGTGCAGAAACATAAGTGGATTAGATGAAGCAGGGGAGGAGGAGGCAGGTTGATTCCAGAATGGTGGACCCTCCCCTTGAGCACGAGGGACAGGGAAAGGAAATAAATCAGACAACTGTTGCACCTGTCTGGATAGAAATACTGTCTGTCTTCCCCCTGGGTTTCTGCGGCCTCTTCAGAGAAGGGCCTGACCTGTCTGTGTTTAGCATTAGACGCGTTTGTCCAGCAAGGCGTGCCGTCCTCTTCCCTGGTGGCTGTCTGGACCTGAATGTAAGCACTCGGCTAGCCAGAAGTGGAAATCAGCTGGTCCAAACCTCAGGACTGAAGCCAACCCAAACCAGCGTCTTTAGCGCACTGTGACTGGCCAGGCTCTTAAAATGCTGGTATGTACAGTCAAGGGCATTTTCATCTGACACTTGTTTTTATTTATCATAATATTGTTGAGTGCCTCAACACTGGGTGTTTTTGGAAACTTTATTCTGATAAACAACAGACCCATATGTTATACATTTACAGGAATGGCTAGTAGCCTGGTTGGGAATAATTTTCCTGACGATGAAAAGCCTTGTGCATGAAATGGTTTAGGTTAAGGATACCTTAGCTGTTTTTGTTTGGCTGGTTTTGCTACGCTCGCACAGGTTTAATAGAATCGTTCGTATTCAATCATTTGTGTGGTCCACCGGACGAAATAATGTGTACTTTAAAAAGTTTACTTTAAATCATGTGACCGTGTATGCCGTTCATTCATTTCTGTTTTGTTAAAACATTTCCCCGTGCAGTTCTGGAGTGTTGCGCGACACACTGCTGGGAAGGGGACGTGATGCTGTAGGATTCCTGGAAAGAACCTTCTCTTAAGGCAATAATTAGTGGTTGGGTTCCAGTTCTGGAACTTTTAGAATATCCAGGGCTCTTCCCAAGGAACGGCTGTAGGCTGAGTGTTCTAAAGTTTACTATTTTCAGGAAAACTTGTCGTTCAAAGCCCTGTTTTTAAAAGCGGACAAATGCGTCCCGCTATGTACGCTATAACAGTTTGTTAATTTACACCCACACTTTCTAAATTCATAGGGCTGGAATTAAGTCCAAATCCAAAAAAAACCATTCAACTAAATGCGTCGATTATATTTTTTTGAATGCGTCTTTTTACAAATGAAGGGTTTATTTGCGAAAACAGATAACCCCTATAACTCCAGATCATTTATTTCGTAGATTAAATATGATTTAAATCCCTTTTTTGAGTTTTAAATGACTTTTGAGTTTATTTGCAAAAGCAGATAACTCAGTTTTTTACAGTTTTCATAAATCATGTTTTTCATTATGTTATCATGTTTTTGTTTTGTTTTATTGTGTTAGTTACCTTATTTTTAATTTTATTTTTTTACCTAATTAAAATAACTCAACCTCTAGTTTGATTGAGATTTATCTCTTCAAATATTTCAGAACTTTTTACCATTTTTTATTTACTTTTTTTTAAATTAATTAATCCTAAAATCATTTCCCTCAGACATCGAATAGTTTTGGTGCAAAGGATATTTTGTACTTTAATTTTGTGTATTTACGTCAGACTTGGTGTGAACTGGTCTATACCTTTTGTTTGCAGTTTTGTTATTTCTGCGAAGATTTTCAGTCATCCAGGTGATTGGATGGGATGTTAAAACAATACAACTGCATTGAATGTAACTGTAGACCACCTATTTATGTAAAAGCAGTCTGGATTGTTCTGTAAATAACTTTTTTGCTAAGAAAGTAAATGTATCGCATTGAACGCGCATCTCAACTCACTGCCTGTCAAGCCAGCGTAAAGAGTTAAAACAGTGAAGATGTTTTAATCAGGTGTTGTTTTCCTGTTAGCATCTCCTTTGATTGGTTTTGCTTCAACCACATGAGTTAATCAATGTCATTAATGTCACATCTACAGAGGGCAGCTGTCTTTAAACAGACGTTACGCCGCATATCACACCTCTTAGGCTTTTACAGCTGTTGGCTTTTTCTAATTATCCAACAGCGCAACATTCAGTGTGGTGAAATAATATTTTGTTTCACTTCTACTTTTCTGGGTTCCCGCATGCTTATCGACCTCCCATCAGCTTTTATAAGGCAGGAACAACAGGAAAGCTCAGGAGAACGCACTGCGCTCTCATTTATTTATGTATCTATTTCGATATTTATTTATTGCTCTCCTCGCTAGCTGAGGCCTGGCTGCTCGGTCTGAATGTGAGCAGAATAACAACAGAGAAAAAAAAACCACAGAGAAATATTGATTTTTTTTTTTCCCTCAAAGTTTAGATTTTTTTTGTGCTGCTGTAGCGTTGCATTTTTTTACTGGTTTTACTGGACAGTATGTAAGTGGATTCTTCGGAATGATTGTTTATTAAAAGTAATGGTGAAAGTCTCAATTTTGTGCCACATTTGGCCTTTTTTACAGTGCCAGTTCATAGTGCAAAACGTCTGTCACTTTCTGTAAAAAGGAGGCATCCTCTCCGCATGCCTTCCCACTTTCTGCTTGGCACCGCTTTGTGTGTGTGTGTCAGGGTGAGACTATCAGCGCTGTGTTCAGTAATGGTGTAAGCCCTGGCGTCAGGATGCCCAGTCTGCCAGCTCTCAGTGTGACCTCTATATCTGGCGCCAGCTCTCGTCTCCCGTGTCACTGCAGGGGCACTTGTGCTGCCACTATTTCCCTCCCCAACGTTCCTGCTGCCATGAGGAACACCATGTCTGTCCAATGGCCTTCTGAGCTGCCTTAAACTCAAGTCGGTTCATAAATACCTGCCATTTAGCGAATGCTTTTCATTCAGGTGTCATATTTAAATACCCAGCCATTTGAGCAAATAAGCACAAAACGAGAAGGATTTTCTTAAAGGAACAGTTAGCTTAAAAATAAAAAAAGTGTAAATATTTACTTGCAGTAAGAAAAAATGGGGATTAGAGTATTCAAACATGAGAATGTGATTTCGATATAAAATGATCATTAAAGAAGTCCGTATGACTTGCTTTATACCCGATTAGTGAACAAATCATTCTTTGCAGTTGCATCTGTTTAGCTAATCTGTTCGGTTCACAAAACCTATTTGAATGATTCATTCGCTGATCCGGTTCAACTTATTGAATCAGTGATTCAGTCATGGCAGTTCTTGAGCAGAGCTCACTGGAGGGGAAGATTATCGGTGAATAATTTTCATTTTTGGGGTGAAGTATTCCTTTAAATCCCTCACAGAGCTTCCTATAGCAGGGCTTTATCCCTTTAGCAGCATTTGAATCTCAGTTCAGAGTCAAGCCGAGCTCTGTGCAGGTGTGCAGCTGGTTTTCTCCACATTCAACCACAAACCCTACTCCTAGGCCCTAGTGCTCCTATATCAGACGCACGTCAAGAACAGATGGAAGTGCTTTCAGCTCTGCATGTGAGTGCTGTGGTGAGGAAATGTGTCTGCTACCAGCAACAACACACAGTTGATGCAAAAACCCATATCTTTCTGGCATCGGAAAGATGTTTTGCTGTTCGTTGTGGTGTCACAGATTTTCATTTCGTTCTAAAGCACTGACTCCGAAGCGGCATTGAATGCCTCTGATTCATTTTTTGGCACTTTCCAAATATGGTATTAAAAAATATACACAAAAATTCAAGTGTAACTCAATAGACAAGTATGTCCATCATTTATATATTCACTTTCCTCATACCGCAGCTGCAGGGGCTGAGCGATGGTTCCAAAATGTATATAATGGTAATGAGATATATTTTATAGTATAGAGAAACTTTTATGGTATAGAGAAACTTTCTCGCAGTGTATCACAAAACTGGCATCATGTGTGTTGTGTAACTGTATTTGCATGTTATTGATTATTTTTATTGTGTTAAACGTATTTAAATAAATTTTAAAAAAAGTTTTATGGTATATTAAAAATGTTTAATATAAAAAAATATTAATTGTTATTTTATATTAAAAATATTACATTTGCTAGATATTAATTAAAATGTTTTTATACATTAAATAAACAGAATAGTAATGCCTGTTTTTGACAATTTAGTGAATTAACAATTTTTTTCTACCTCAGATTTTATATATATATATATATATATATATATATATAATTTATGTGACCCTGGACCACAAAACCAGTCATAAGTAGCACAGGTATATTTGTAGCAATAGCCAACAATATATTGTATGGGTCAAAATTATCTATTTTTTTCTTTTATGCCAAAAATCATTAAGATATTAAGTAAAGACCGTGTTCCATAAGGGTATTTTGTAAATTTCGCACTGTAAATATATCAAAACTTAGTATTATATGCATTGCTAAGAACTTCATTTGGACAACTTTAAAGGCGATTTTTCTCAGTGTTAATTTTTTTGCACCCTCAGATTTCAGATTTTCACGCTCGGCCAAATATTGTCCTATCCTAACAAATCCATACATCAGTGGAAAGCTTATTTATTCAGTTTCAAATGATGTATAAATCTCAAGTTCAAAAAAGTTGACCCTTATGACTGGTTTTGTGGTCCAGGGTCACATATATATAGTATATAGTATATATTAGTCACTGTAGAGTCATCAAGTCCCAATTTGTTGGGACATGTTTTTTTTTTTTTTCTTTCCGTAATGCCCAGTGCATGTCCTCTTATAGTGGGTCATATCAGGGGCAAAGTGTCTATGCATTTGACGGGGAGGTGTAAGAGGTATTGACCAGTTTAGATGGAGATTATGCTGATCGTCTTCACTGTGCGATAAGCCGCGGCTCATGTCCTAAGCGGAGTTGTCAGGTCCGCCCTGTGCTCCCCTGTGTGGGATCGCTGACTCAGGCGGCCGGGTCTTAGCTCCAGCCCTGACGCAGATTATGACCTTGGCCGCCAGTCGTGGGAGGCCTCATTAGCGGTCCTCACCGGGACAGCCCAGAAAAAGTGTGCTAATTAACCTGCTAACAATGTCCTTGCTTAGTGAGCTCACTGCAGAGCCTCCGTCCGAGGATAATAGCCTTCCCTAGCTGCCAGAGCGGGAGCTGGAAGATGGAGCTGTTGTTTGGACTGATGCCCTGTTAAGGGGATGGATGAGGGAACTTGGATGACCTATAGAGAACGCCAGAGTTGTTTCCTAGATAAAGGTTAAATGGACCTTTGCGCTGCGCAGAGTAGCATAGTTTCATGCGAGTTTTTAATATTTTATAGTGCTGTTGCCAAATTAGAGTAGACGAATGTCAGCGTTCGGAATGATGTTTAAATCCAAATGCTGTTTGAAAATAGTTTTGTACTAGAGGTGGAGCTGTTTGTGTTTTTTGTACGGTGTAACTACGTAGCATATTCTGTCAAATTGCTTTGCATATTTTGCAGGGAATTAATGTTTCTTTTATTGATCTATTTTAGTCTCATTTATCTTTGTATTTATCTGGGAGTTTGCCAGTGTCAAATGAAATATGAGCTTTCTGATCATAGTGTTTTATTCTTGTAGATGTAGTGAACGATTGTGCTTTCGCTGTATTGTATGTATCCATTCTGTATATTAGTAAAATTGTCTTTTGTTTGTTTATACTGTATATATGTATTTATAATATTTATATATAAATGTATTATTTTTAATTCTTTTTAAATAAACATAGTATTTTTATAATTTATTTTACAAAATAATAATTTTCTGTATAATTTATGTATTATTTGTAAACATTAATTTGACTATATGTATTTTTTTTTAATTTTTAACAATTTGCATTTAACAATGCTCGTTCTCATTTAACTCAATTAGATTATTGTTAGAACTTAAGTTGCACTTAAGATAATATTATAATTTGCCTAACATTATTTTGCTCTTCTGTCAGTCTTTATAGAGACAACATGGCCAAAGCAAAACTTACAATACAGTAAATCTAAAAATATAACCTAATTAAAGAGTGAATGATCTATGTGTAAACTAGTGCTGTCAAACAATTAATAGCGATTAATCGCATCCAAAATAAGTTGTTTCCATAATATGTGTGTACTGTGTATATTTATTATTTATATTTAAATTAGTGCTGTTAAACAATTAATCGTGATTAATCGCATCCAAAATAAAATATTTGTTTACATAATATGTGTGTGCACTGTTTATATTTATTATGTATATATAAATGGACACACTTGCATGTATTTCATAAAAATATGTTTATATATTAAATATATTTATATATAATATAAATTATGTGAATATAAATATATACTGTATGTGTGTGTATTTATATATACATAATAGATATACACAGTACACAAACATATTATGTAAACAAAAGCTTCTGTTTTGGATGCGATTAATTGCGATTAATCATTGAAAGCACTCTTTGAAGTACATGCACATGCATGTATATTTTAAAGAAAAGTATGTTGTTTATATATTAAATTTATTTATATATATCTGTTATATACTTGTAAATACATGTAAATATTTTCAAATATATATACTGTATGTGTGTGTATTTATATATGCACACTAAATATACACAGTATACATATAATATGTCAACAAGAACTTTTATTTTGGATGCGATTAATCGAGATTAATTGTTTGACAGCACTAGTGTAAACTTAATTGTAAAATAAAATTGTGTGAGTTAAATATATAAAATATATATTTTTCATTCAAATTGTTTTAATAGGTGATATAATAGGATTAATAGCGAATGCTGCAATATATATAAGTATCGTGCGTCTGATCTTGTGTCAAGCACTCGACCAATGACATTTCTGTCATGGATTCTCGGAATGACAAGTGAATTTGCAGCCCAGTTCGGTCATGGAGAATAAATTCCTGTACGTGCTGTGTTGTTTGTAGCTGAACTATAAGCGTGGCAGGCTGACATTACTGAAGCCCAGCCTGTAATCTACGGACTGTAAAACTAGCATTTCGACTGCCACAAACAGCAGGGCCACGGGCCCACCACAGCAACACAGCGGATTGCGAGACTGTCCCGTGACAGCCCATAAAAACGTCCCTCAGAACTTGACATTAGTGCGCCCCACAGACCGCCAGGCGCTGCGAGATATGCATCTGATATTTGCTAAATGCTAATCGGGAATTTGAAATCATTATGCGTTATAATGCGATCAGAGCTGTAATCAGATTGCATTAAAATACCTCCATGACACACTTCTTCTATCAGTCTCTATAGAGACAACATGGCCCAAGCAGGACTTACAAGGGTTAATGAAGGATGAGTGAGGAAAGGATGAGAGGGCGAAGGAGGGAGGAAGGGAGGTTGAGGGAACGGCCTTGTCCACTTCTAATCTGTAAACCCTTCAGTTGGCCTTGAAAAGACGACCCGCGAGAGGAAGACAAGTGTGCGGCGTCGATGACGGTCCTGGCTTGGGATCAGTTTCTCAGTCTGCGAAAAGCTATAACCCTCTTTCGTCATGTTTCACGTGTATATGAATCATGTGTAAACGATATTTAAAAAAATACAATATTAAAAATAAATATAAACTATTTTGAAAGAGGGATTGTTTTATGTGTTCTACCTAATTATAAAATAATAAAAAATATATAAAATATATTTAACCTCATATTTTTCATTCAAATTATGTTATTAGTCATCCACAGGTTGAGTAATTTTGACCTGTGTGGTTTTACAGTTACATTAGTGTATATATATATATATATATATATAAAATTTATTTTATTTAAATTAGACTTTTTTTCAAGTCTATCACAAATTGCTTAAAGTTTGGCAGGTTTAGATTCTAATTTAAACTAAAAAGTATTTATTTATATATTATTTCTGAACCACATAGTTGAGTAAATTTGACCTTTTACACTTAGGCTTTAATGTTGTTTATAGATTTATGTTGCAGTTTAATATTTAAAAAGTATGCCTGTATTTGTTAATTTCTTTTTAACATTTTTATTTATTTTAATACTATTTTTGCCTTTTTTTTTTTTTATTAATTTTATTTAACAAGTCTGAACCACATAGTCACCCACAGGTTGACCGATTTTGCCCTGTGTGGTTTTACAGTTACATTTTATATGTTTCATGTGTATATGAATCATGTGTTAACATTATTTAAAAAAAATACAATATTAAAAATAAATATAAAACTATTTAAACAGTGAATGATTTATGTGTAAACCTAATAGGTTCCTTTGACCTAATTAAAACCCATTTAACAGATATACTTATTAAATATTACTGAAATATTAGAAAGATAATATTGATACAGTGTGGATACTTGGGTTTTTTTAATCAAATCATGTGACATTTTTAGACAGATAAGGTTTGAAACATTTGATCAAGTTGATTATCATAAGATAATTCGAAGTAGATATTGATAGGGCGTTGGGTTTCTCAAGCTAAATATTCAATGGTTTCTTCACTTGTCCAAAACGGCTGACAAGACTGGTTCTCCGGTTGCGTGTGAGGCCTTTTTGCCACTGTAGCATAAATACGTCCTTAAATATCAGCTGAATTACATACAAATTTTATTATCCATTCTAAATTTTAAATCCACATGCTCATGTTGAATGGTAAACCAGCCGCTTTTATTCTCCACTTATCGGGTTCTTTTATGAAACGGCAGATCTCTAGAGATTACTCTCATCCCCCGCGCGCCTCGCGCGCCTCCAGAGACCCGAACGATTTCAGCAGAGCGATCATAAAAACCATAATCACCTGGTTTTAAGCTCATAAACTGCTTATGAGTTGAATGTGTTGATTAGAACATCTTAAGGTTGAAGATGAGACTGGATGAAACTCGAAATTGCTTGACGCAGGAATCTGTCAGCGCTCATTATACGCTTAAAATCCAAAAGACAATGAATGCAGAAGCGAGGCAAAAGAGCCAACGGCAGAAAGCGTTTCAGCTACAAGAGACCAAACCGGAGTGCACCGGGTCGGCCGTGTTTGATTCGTTAGAGTTTGTTTGTGTTGGAAACACGTTGGGTTTACTTATTGTATACTTTGTGCTTGATTCTCCTTGTGTACAGCTGGTAAGTTTGATCATTTCAGTCTAACTGGGCAGTTTTGATATTGAGTGTTTCTTTGCGTTATGAATCTGTGATTAGGAATCACCAGAGATATTTACCCTCACTTCTTCTTGCTTTCCCTCTCTCCTTTTCTTTCTTCTTTCAGTCGTGACAGTGACCTCTCAACGATCATCTCCAACCTGCACCACACCCGACAGCACGGCATGCCCGAGGGCCAGCCCTGCTCCGACCTCAGCCTCGCCTCCGCACACTCAGGTAGGACACACCTAGAGACAGCACACCTGAGACGCATTCACACATAATCGGGGATGAATGTTCTGGTACATTATGAGCCATGCGTTTATGGATATGGAACTTATAGAGCGAAAGAAAACACATGGACATGCATGGGAAGTGGTCTGGGTGAAAGCAGCCAAAAATGCTTTTATGATTATGATACACACTTGTCAAATCTGTGAAATGTGCAGCATCTGAGCTATAGTCTCGTTATAATTGCTTCTGTGGCTTTCTCTGTCTATATTATTCTGTTTTATTGCCGTCATACTCTGTTTTTACAGGGTTTATCCTTTTGATTGATGTAGAACAATTACACTGACTGCGTGCTAGTATTTTAATTCGGTTTAATTTGCATGATTGAGGGCTGTAAGCTCATTACTCGCTCCATTGTGGCCATATTCATTCCATTACTTAATGCTCTTGTCTTCGCCTCTCTTAGCGCACAACTTAAACCACCGTTAAAACTACTCTGAGTAAATAGCTTTATTTGTCATTAATCTCGGACCAAACAGAAGGACTACCGGACATACTGTGTGTTAATCTCATTTGTTTTCTAAACCACATGGTTAAGTAAATTTGACCTGTCTGGTTTTACAACTCTTTAGTGTTGTTTGTAGATTTATGTTGCATGTTAAATATTTAAAAAAATATGTATTTTTCCCCCCCTATTATTTATTTTAATAATATTTTGTTGCCTTTTTTATTTTTAATATTTTATACTTTTTTTTAATTAATTTTATTTTATATTTTCATTAGGGCCCGAGCACTGCAGTGCGAGGACCCTACTGGAATTGCTCCATTTATTAAATATTATTTTACTTATTAAATATAATAATAATAATAATAATTGTTATTATATAAATTATTATTATTAAATAATAATAAATTATTATTATTAAAACCACATAGTTACGCACAGATATTTTGACCTGTTTGGTTTTACAGTATATATATCATTTATATTTTATATTTTTTTATTTATTTTAAATTTATTTTAAAATTCAAATTTATTATTTTAAATGTATTTATATATTTCTGAACCACATGGTTAAATTTGATCTGTCTGGTTTACACTTTGGCTTTAATGTTGTTTTTAGGTTTATGTTGCAGTTTGATATTTAAAGATATGTATGTATTTGTTTATTTTTTTTCATTCGTTTAGTTTTATTCATTTTAATAATATTTTTTGCCATGTATTTAGAATTTTATTTTCAATAGTTTACGCTTTTACTGAAATCATAGGGGATTATTTTACTGTATTTAAATAATTCTTGAGTAATTTTGACCTGTGTGGTTTTACAGTTACGTTGTATTTATTTATTTATTTATTTATTTAAGTGTTATTTAATTAAATTTATATTAGACTTTTTTTAAGTTTTTTACTAATTGCTTAAAGTTAGACAGGTTTCAATTTAGAAATGTTTTAATTTACAGTAAAAAGTAGTTATTTTTTATTATTTAAAAATGTAAACTTATTATTTTACATTTATTTATTTCTGAACCACATGGTTAAGTAAATTTGACCTGTCTGGTTGTACACTTACACTTTACAAATATTTATGTATTTTTTTTTCTTTTTTTTTTTTTTACAGTTTTACTTATTTAAAAATTTTTTTTGCTAGCTTTAGTTATAGACAGCTATATATATATATATATATATATATATATATAATTTAAAAGTATTCTAATTTACACTAAAAAAGTAGTTATTATTTTAATTGTATTAATTTAAATGTATTTATTATTTTATTCATTTATTTATTATATAATTATTATTTTATAATATTTAGTAAAAATTAATTTGCATTTTTAGATTGTAGTAAATACAGCATAGTCAAGTCAAGGATCCTATGGGTTTCTGGTAAAATGGCCATATGTGAATATATGTATCTAAATCCTATTACAGTAGCTTCGGCGCAGCATAATAAAGTCTTAAGCTACTGTCCCCCATCCTCTATATCGCTCTGATCGTATGGCTCTGAATATGGATCCAATTACTATTACTGGGCTCTAGGTTTATACTAGACTAGAGATCTAAGGGTTGGGTTGAAAACAAGATTTTCCCATAACTTAAATGGAAGATGCTCAATTAAACATAATCTTAATTGGACAAGACACAAAGGAATAAGAGCGGAAGCCACCTGCGGTGCAGCTGATGACCAAAATCTGTCAGTTTGAGCGTTTAAAAGAGGTTTAACGGGTGCTGTAAGCAGCTAGACTCGTGTCTGTAAACAAGTCCAATCCGATCACGCAGCGCGTCTAATTCTGTCTGCCAGTGAAATTAGAGAGCCTCCGTCCCTGGGCCAGGTTAGGGGTCGAATGGATAAAACAGGCCCGTTTGGAAGTGCGTTTTTCGCATGATCAGAATGATGCACGTTTATTAAATTTCGCATTTGACCACATGACGTTGCAAAAACATGTAGCAGTACGTTAAAGGCTGACCTTATATAAGCTTAAATCAAAGCAGACGCAAGTGTTCGTTTTTCCATGTTCAGCTGCGAGACTCCAACAGCTTTTTTTGTTCCGTCACACAGTCTCTTTTACTTCCTTTCAAGTCTGAGTTCTTCTGTGGGTATGCGGTTGAGCGAGAGAGGGAGAAGAAAAGGTTGGAAAAGTGCAGAACAAATGAATGAGCAGAGCGGCGTTTGGTATCGAGGGAGGGTGGACTGCAGCGTGGAGTCGCGAGACAGGCGGAGGAAGAGGAAGCCGACTGCCGCGCTGGGGTTGCTTTGCACCGGAGAGGCCCGTTAATTAAATCTGAGGGACAGACATGAGAGCTGACCCAGGCGTCAGCCGCAGCCAGTCAGCGACGGAGGAGAGGCGGCTCCCGCTCCCCCTCCCTCGCCACCCCCCCCCCCTCTCCGTCCGGCCGGCCGGCCTGCTGGCCCCAGCGAGGGATGGGGGGGAGGGCAGGGCGCCGGCAGCTCGTCTGGCTCTCTGTGTAGACTCCTAAACGTGGCTTTGCGGTCAGACCAGAGACTCTTAATAGGCGTATAAGGTGTTTTTGCTTTTTTTCCCTCCCTCCCTGCCGCTCTCATGGTTTCCTAAAGCAGACAGGAGCGTCTGCGCGAGGCTGCTGTGTATCTGGACCAGCAAATTGACGTAGAGTCCCTGAATTTGTATGTTATAATCTAAATCTTCTCTCTCAAGACGCAGCGTTTGCATGTTTATACAGCAATTGAAGTGTCCAGTCAATGATGTTTGTTTTTTACCCCCACAAGTCTGCTTGTCCTGTGCATCACCATTATTATATGTATGGGTGGGCCACAGCCCAGTGCACTGTACATCGCTTTAGAGTCAGAACACTCTACCACATACATAAAAATATATTATACAAAATATATATATACTCAGTCTGCAGTGTCACATGGTCCTTCATCAAAACTAGTCATAAGGGTAAATTTTTTAATAAGCTTTCCATTGATGTATGGTTTGTTAGGACAATATTTGGCCGAGATACAACTATTTGAAAATCTTGAATCTGAGGGTTCAAAAAAATCTAAATATTGAGAAAATCGCCTTTAAAGTTGTCCAAATGAAGTTCTTAGCAATGCATATCACTAATCAAAAATTAAGTTTTAACATATTTACGGTAAGAAATTTACAAAATATTTTCATGGAACATGATCTTTACTTAATATCCTAATGATTTTTGGCCAAAAAAAAAAAAATAATAATAATTTTGTCCCATACAATTTATTTTTGGCTATTTCTACAAATATACCCATGCTACTTGGTTTTGTGGTCCAGGGTCACATATGCTGATTGATGCTAAAGAAATATTTCTTATTATTGATGAAAATGATTAATGCTAAAAACAGCTGCTCAGTATTTTTGTGGAATCAATGTTGTTTCCAAAGTTTATTAAATTCAAATTAAGAGATTAATAAATTCAAAAGTTTGATGTAAAAAGATATGTTTGAAGATATTAAGTTTTTTACTATTTATATTAAGAAATTAATACTTTATTTAGCAGTGACCCATTAAATTGATCAAAATTCTTAGTAATGATACTTATAATAATAATAATAATAATAATAATAATAATGTTACAAAGATATTTTTAGTACATGCTGTTTAATTTTCTGTTCATCAAAGAATCCTAAAAAAATATTTTATTTTTCCACAAAAATATTAAGCATTGAAATTCTGAAAATTCAGCCATCGCAGAAATAAATTACATTTAAAAATATATTGAAATAAAAAAGGGTACTTATAATAATAGTATAATAGTTCATGAAGTTCATGAATATAATAATAGTATAATAGTTCATGAATGTGATAGATCCATGCTAAAAAAGATAAGATTATTCATAACAAAAAAAAATAAGTGACATCGGTGCAAAAACAGCTTCACGTTATGTAACGCTTGAGTTAAAAATAGTACATTCGAAACAGGAAAACTAATTTTATGAAACTGAACGTTTTTTTAATGCGCTGAATCAATTCAACATCAGCTGCAAAAAGTCACATGTTGCTCAATAAATGAAAACAAGTTTCTGGAGTCTTTTTTTGTATGTATATAAAGTAAAGCACTCAGGCATAGGCAAATCCACCTGAATATATATATATATATGTAATATATATATACCTTGATATAAACAGTATATCAAAATCTCCAGTAATAACACATTGATTGTCATATGGCGCAACCAAAATTATACGTGTTTTTTCCCCTTTTCTGTCCCTGTTGGTTCTTTCACGATTCACGGACGCCTGCCTTTCTTGCATCTTCCTGCATTTTCCTCAACCACCTTTTGTCTCCCCGTCTTTATTTTTCCCTCAATTGCAGCGTTTTTTGCCTTGTTCTGTTGTTTTCTCATTCTTTTTCCCATGATTTTGATCTCTCTCTTTTTCTCCGCTCGTTCCCTCCCTCATTTTCTGTCTTTCTCTCTTTCTGTCTGTCTCTCCCCTAAGGCTCTCAGTGGGGGGAGCGGCAGTAGAGGAGGGCGGTGCTGAATCCTCTGGGCTGGCGGAAGCGCCGTGCTGCTCGCCCCCACCCCCCCCCCATAGCCAATCAATGCCATCCTTTCAGTTCTGGCCGAGCCCCGCAAACAGGGGGATCAATAAGTTATTAGCACCATTCTGTCAGCTGTAATGTGGAGATTGATTGGAGGTTGGGGCTCCGCCGCGCCGCCCGCCACTTCCCCTGCCTGATAAAGATGACAGATTAAGGGAATAAGAAAAGGGAATTAAGGAGTGTGGCCTGTCCAACTTGTCAGGAGCCGGAGAGACGGAAGGAGCAAAGGGAGAAGGAGGAGAAAACCAAGAGCCTCCTTTTCTGCTCATTTAGTCATTCTGCTGTTTCTCCATCCATCTAGGCTCCTGCCTTTATTAAGGTTCTGCCCTTGTTTTGGCCCGGCTCTGCACCGCACAGCCTGGAGTTTAAAGGAATTAGAGGTAGCGCTGGCGACAGAAGTCGTTCCGTGAGTTGGGTAAAGGCTGAGGCACGAGGCAGCTCCGAGCCTCCCTGTTTGGTGTTAAATGTGAGCATCACAGCTTTAAGAAGCAACATTTAATTGGTATTAAAGGCTTTCCGCCTTAAAATCTCTGACCCTGAGGCAGACAGGCGCTGCTGAAACCCTGCCTCTCCCTTGAGCGCACTGAGAGACAGAGAGAGTGCAGTATTCTCGCTGCTGCTGTGGATTTTTGAAGCTCTTTGAAGCTGTTTTTTGCATTTATTTTTTGAATGAGCATTTTCAGGGTAGAGAAGTATATAAAGTGTATATAGCATATTTTTACTGAAATTACTCTTTAAAAGTTTGTATAATAGACTAATTTAGAAAGTAGCGTACCAGCGCATTACTTACTATTTATGCCTTTTGAGTAGTATTGCAATATGCTTTTCCAAATGCAGCCAAAGGCTATGTGCAAAAATCATACTAACATACGTTTGCCAAGATGTGGATTTTTTCAGGCTTTTTTGACTCATTAATTTGGACTGTCCAATGTTAAGACGTTTTACCCACAATTTTGGTAAAATATAAGCATTAAGTATATACTGCACTATGCATTAAGTATGCTAGTGTCAAGTATATATTATGCACTAAGTATGTTAATATAAACTATATGTGACCCTGGACCGCAAAACCAGTCATAAGGGTCAATTTTTTGAAATTGAGATTCATACGTCATATGAAAGCAAAATAAATAAGCTTTCTATTGATGGATGATTTGTTAGGATAAGACAACTATTTGGAAATCTGTAATCTGAGAGTGCAAAAAAATCAAAATATTGAGAAAATCAAGTTGAAGTTGTCCAAATGAAGTTTTTAGCAATGCATATTACTAATCAAAATTAAGTTTTGATATATTTATGGTAGGACATTTACTAAAAATATCTTCATGGAACATGATCTTTACTTAATATCCTAATCATTTTTGGTATAAAAGAAAAATCGATCATTTTGACCTATGCAATGTGTTGTTGGCTGTTCTGACTGATTTTGGGGTCTAGGGTCACATATACTCTGCAATAAGCAGCAAGTATGCTAGTATGAAGTATATATTTCTCAGTATAAGTGCTAGTATTCTATTACCAACATACTTGAAGATTTCTAGACTTGGATCTAAAAGATCTAAAAGGGATAGTTCACCCAAAAATTCTGTCATTAATTACTCATCCTCTTGTCGTTCCAAACACGTAAGACCTTCGTTCATCTTCCAAACGGCGAGTGATTAATGACCGAATTTTCATTTTTGGATGAACTATCCCTTTAAGATCTTAAATCTAAATTGCTCCTTCATAAACGTTTTAAAAATCATGCAAACAGAGAATAATAAATGAATAGGAGCAGGAGAAGAGTGTGTGAACAGTTAACACGAAGGTTTATAAGGAGAAAAGAAACTGCGAGTGAGTCAGTGTCGCTTCCCGCCTCCGGCTCCTCCATGCAGAATAACGGCTTCCTCTTCTCGGTCCCGAACTCTCTCTTCTTTTGTTGAGTGCATTACTTCAGCTAGAGACCAAAGTGCTAAGAGCAGACAGAGAGTGAGGTCCGGAGCCAGGTTTCCTCTCCGCCTGCGCCGACGCCACGGGCACGCTGCCCTGCTCCAAAACTTTTCCCCTCTCACTTACGAAAGCATTTCATACTGCAAATCACTCTGTCCCGTGCTGTCAAATCACATCATGAGGTTTTAAAGGTTGTGTTTAATCACTTGGGGGAGTTGATTCGGGGGACAGAATGCTGTGTGAGTTTGAGCTGTAGGTCTGAGTGACAGTTCAGGAACGTTGATTTTGAAGAGATGGAGATGGAGGTTGAGATGGAGAGGAGCTGGACTCAGCCCAGGGCTTTGGGAGTGTTGGCAGGCAGGAGGTTGCCTGATAAGACGCGATGGAGCTTGGAGAACAGGCTGGGCTGGAGATAGCAGCACTAGGGTGGCTGAGCCCTGTGGGAAAGACACTGCTAAGAGATTAGGGTCAAACAGAGACGTACCAAGAGGAAGAGAGAGCGGCTCAACATAGCTGCTACAGAAACCAGAGGGCGCTTTGGTATGTAGAAGTGTTTCCCAACCCTTTTCGACTTGGGTAACGCCATTCGCCTTTTAAAGGGATAGTTCACCCAAAAATGAAATTTAATTACCCATATTGTTCAAAAATACTTTTTTTATGTTCAACAGAAGAAAGGAAGTCATAGAGGATTGGAACATCTTGATGGTGAGTATGTGATGAATACATTTCAATTTCTGGGTGAACTATCCCTTTAACTCGTATTATATAATTGAACACCTTTTAAACTAGTTTTTGCACAACCTTGCAGGCTTTTTGGCTCAAGCGTAGACAGGAGCAGCCAATTGCTATAGTTTTACACTTATGCAGCGATCGTATCAGTTCCACGTGAAGATAGAGAGCGGAAAATAATTGAATACGCCAAGGGAGATTCTTCACCTCAAAGGCCGACGAAGGGAGAAAAAGTGGAGCGAGAGACAGACGGAGGGAGTGTTGTTGTTGTCTTTGGGCAGAGGTTAGGAAAGGAGATGGGGGCCCATTAGAGAGGCCCCTTTTTCTCTTTGGAGTGGGATAGACAGCCTTCCCCCCTGATGAGAATACATCAAACAGCGTCATTAGTAAAGCTCGCTCCCCACAAAGAATCCCAGACTGAGCTCTGCCACTCCAAAAGCCCTTTCAAGCGCAGGCTTGCTTTTCTTTCTCTCTCTGTGTCTCTTTCCAGCACTCTTATCAGAGAGAGGGACGAGCAGTACGCTTGGTCTCGAGAGGCAGGGGTGTGAGAGAGTAGTTTGTACTTTTGTGTCGGACATATACAGAGGTGCAGGCTCTCTCCGTTTTGTGCCATGCAAGAATCCCCCTTCACTCTTCTTTGATGTGTAGAGCTTTATTCATGGGTTACACATAAGGGTCATCCGGAGTAATGGCTTCCTTTTAAGAACTTGTGAAATCAAAATAAGAGTTTCGCGACTTTCTAGTTCATATGTGTTAGCTGTAAGGCTAATCTATATGCTAAGCAGTCATTCACTTTGTCAAATGATTCACAAATGTGAAATGTCCAGTCTTTCTTGTCCAGAAAAAAGGAGTGAAAGTCTTGATGACATCATCCTGCACTACAGTTTTGTTTTGTCAAATAATCGAATGATAATGTTCCACCCACCTTGGTTCTGGAAATGTTTCTTCTATTTTCCCTTAGGGATTTTTAAAAAAATCTTCTTTAACAAGCAGTGAACCAAACCAACCAGCTACGAAGTGAATCAAAATATTACAAACTTTGAAAATCAGACAAAAAGACAGTAAAAGGTACAGGACTTTGTACTTACTGGCAGCATTGGGATTGACAATCAAATTAAAAATGACTAGGTGAATATTAAAACAATCTAAAGACTGTAGTTGATTTTTTTATATATATCGTTTGACAGCCCTTATATATATATATATATATATATATATATATATATGAAGAGTTCATTTGAAAAAAACAGATAACTTTGCAAAAACAGATAATGTTTTTAACAATTTTTTAAAAAAAAATCATGGTTTTTCATTGTGCATTCCGATTAATCTCAATCAAATTGCAGTTGACTTATTTTGGTATAAAGTAAAAATAATAAAACACAGCTAACTAACACAATAAAAAACAATAGAAATATGATAAATAATAAACAACATGATTTTCGAAAATGTAAAAAAGTTGAGTAATCTTATAGGTATATTCATGTATACACAAATATTTAAAGGGATTGTTCACCCAAAAATTAAATTTCTGTCATCAGTTACTCCCCCTCAAGCTGTTCCAAACCTTTAAGACCTTCGTTTATCTTTGAAACAAATGTTAAGATATTTTTGATCAAATCTGAGAGCTTTCTGACCCTGCATAGACAGACGTGACACGTTCAAGGCCCAGAAAGGTGGTAAGGACATCATTAAAATAGTCTCTAGGCTCTTGGATTTCATCAAAAATATCTTAATAATAATTAATAATAATAATAATAATAATAATAATTTATATTCCAATGAACGAAGGATTTATGGGTTTGGAATGACATGAGGGTGAGTAATTAATGACAGATTTTCCATTTTTGGGTGAACTATACCTTTAAGTAGTTTGAAAGCGTAAAGAGATTGTCTCTTATGTCATTTATGTCTCTTAATGGGAGTGGGTGGAAAATTGGAAACTAAAGAGTTCTTTTGGCACAGTTATCTTGTCTTGATTCTGATTGGTGGAGATTTCTTGCAGAATCATGGGTAATGTAGTTTTCACCTGGAATTCTATTGTTAAACATGATTAGTTGAAATAATGCAAACTGAGAGCTTCAACAAAACATATACTATACATTATCAAACTCATAGCTCAGAGTAGATCTGTCTTTCAAAGTTTATAAGTTACCTGTGGTAACTCATAGTTTCCCCAATGGTGAAAATGAATGGGATTTTACTTCTGTAACCCAACTGTTGCACTACCTGGAACCAATTAAAAAGTAACAAATCACAGTATTGGCTATTTTGAAAGAAGTAGAGCAATGTCTCCCTACTTTGCAACCAAATATGCCAACATAAGAAAGATCTCTGTGCTTGTTCAACAGTGTTATGAGGTCTTTAAAATGATGCACCTGCAGGGCACCATAAATGTTTTAAAAATAACTTTTTATGATATCCATAGACAATAAAACACAATAAATACAATAAAGGTTCAAATGCAAGCAACATGTATAATCTGTTTCCTCTCAGTTTATTGCTCAGTCCATTTAGATAAAGAATCAGACAGCAACAAAAGACAAAAGGAAGAGCGTAACTCTGTGGCTTTGACTTTTTTGCTTCATGTGGCGCATGAGGGCAGAGAGAGAGTGAGAGAGGGAGAGGAGAGTGCAATGACAAACGGTCTCTTCCTTCCTGCATGCATGCACCACCATGCTCTCAGCAGCACCCCTCCCAGCGTGATTAGCAGGATATTGATTTGAGATGTGTTTGGGGGGGAGGAGGGTGCTGTAATCGTACACTAGACACCAGCGGCTCACTAGAGCGCTGCATTAGGCTAGTGCAGACAGCCTCCACTTTTCTAGAGAGAGAGAGAGAGAGAGATAAAGGGGGAGGGAGAGAAAGAGTGAAAGAAAGGAAGGAAGAGATTAGCAAAAGGTGTGAGCTCTATATTCAACGAAAACAGAGAGTGAGAGTGAGTGAAAAAAGCAAAAAGGCGTAATAGCGCGACAACAGGAGTTTGATAGAAGACATAGGCAAGACCGCTTACTTTTTTTCCATTTTTTTCACTCTCGTCTTGTCATTTCTGAAGATTTTCCTCCGTATTAGGCCAGTGTGAAGACCAGGAGTGTTTGTATGCACAGATAGATAGATAGTCAAGGCAAAGAACGACGTTAGAGTGAGGGTGAGTGCAAAAGAGAGGGAGCGTGTTTGTTCGAGATAGGAGAAAGAGAGTGAGAGAGCGGGCAAAAGAATCTCTCGTTTCTGCACATGGCTGAGTAAGAACCAGATCTGTCATTCACGCTGGCGCAGGGCCCTCACATCTCTTCGTATCTTTAGTCGCTCTCACAGCTCCATCATGTATGCAGGTATAGAGCCAGGCGGCGAGCTGCATGTCGAGGGGTTTAGAGGCCGTCTGACCGCATCTGAACCCACCTAACCTATTTCTCTCTCTCTTTTTTTTCCACAGATGACATTCTAGGGAAGAGGAGAGCCTACTCCCCCAACAGCAGCAGCGAGTGCCCATCTGACAGCAAGAAGTCCCGCAGCGTGTCACCTAAAGGTAGGGGCCCCTCTCGTGCATGTGTGTGCATGTGCGTATGTGTGCTCGAGACGATAATGCGCTTCAATCAGAGCTGTTTAACCTTAGCGCGTAAGATGGAGTAGGTGGGAATAGATGGAGCGAGATTGAGCGAGAGTGGAGGGAAGGGGTGGACAGATAGTAAGAGGAGGGAGGAGAGAACAACGCTCAGTGGAAGACAGACATCTCCTCCCCCCCCCTCCTGTTAACCTTTTCGCACACTCTCTACAGAGAGTTCACAAGTAGAGCATCGCTAATTCGTATATGCATACAGATGGTTCGAATCTGAAAAGTTGAGTGGAAACGTAATTGTAAGTAAATTTGAATACTACAAATATTCACGATTTGTCACAATTTAATTCAAAATAGTGACAAAATTGAAGTTGAACAGTGAGCATTCTAAAATATTCCATTTTAAGTTCCTGCATTTAAAATTTTTAAAAGTTCTAAAAGTTCTGTTTATTTCAAAAGATTCCCAAGATTCCAAGATTTTCATTCAGACTTTATCAGCGGAATGTAGGTGGATTCTTCCTTTTTTTATTTCCTGTCCTTCTCACTAACGCATCTCCACGCTTGGGTGCCGACATTCAGTTTTTGGTGTTTAGAGGTTGTTGTAGGAGTTGAAAATCAATAAAGTGAGAGTGGTGCTGGAGCAGGATTGGCTGTTATGCATGAGTGTGTGCTGGATCACTGAGGCTCTGGACACACAGTCATTAACCAAACACACTCACCTTCAACTAGAGCTGCTAAAAGAGCCATCCTGTGGTCGCAGGGTCAAAGCAATGGTGATCTAGATCTAGTAGAGCTGACAAGTTTACCATTTTGTCTGACAGCCCACATGGCTCAACTAGGTATAAAAAAGACTCGATTGCAGGAAGTTCAGTTCAGGATTAATCTAAAACATTTTGCAGTGGCCTGTTGGGGAGGAAACAAGCAAGGAATAAGGAGGAAAGGGTGCTTGATTGTGTTTTCTTTTTCCTTTCGGAAATATGTGTTTGAGTCTGCGCGACAAGCTCATGGTTTTAAGGGCTTTTGTATGTCTAGATATCATTTGTACATGTAGTGTCACTTTTTTGTATAATTACTGTGAAGTAATCAAGAAGAAAAGTCTAAAAGTTAGCACCAGATCACCGTCTTCATGCTCATATTTAAAACTAATATTTAGCTAATATGCAAATTGGTGAAGCTCCTGGGTATTGTCAACCAGCTGAGCTAATGAGGTGAAACAGCGCAACAGGCAAGCAGCAGAAACATCAGGCAGACTCAGTGACACCAAGTCAAATATAATCAAGCATCTAGCAGGAAGAGTTGAGCAGGCAGTGATCTGGATCTGTTCCTTAGACCAGTAAGATGACCAATCCTCACATAAGGTGCAAACTCCCATAGCAGCGTTGTTATTTTTTAAGGTTATTTTGTTAAAAATAATTGTTGTGATTGTTTTTAGCAAGACATTTACATGTCTGCCGTTCTGAGGTCATTAATACTGCTTATCAATACATTAATATGAAATTTGTCAACGTTTCCAAGGACATGAAATTGATCTGTCCACAATCAAATAGAGAATAATATTAGACCAAATCATAGAATTTTGGGTCAATGAGATTTTACTGTGGGTGGAATACAACACATATTTTGATGTGGCTAATTAGGACACAGTGTTTTTGGTTATTTTGCTTATATATATCAGGGGCATTTTCTCAAAGGAGGCAAGGGAGGCAGTGCCCTCTCAAAAAATTGGATTAAAAAAAGTGTATAAACCACTCGTTATTCTAAAGAAACATTGTCTACATTAGGAGTCACCGTATGTCTCGCCTCCCCTGAGCGCACTGAGTTTTAACAGACCTTCTAAAGTGTGTGGTGGGTTTGGTAAGAGGAGGCAATACCGCCATCGCGAAATGATTGGACATGACAGGTTATGATTGGATGTGATTGGTTCATGCGATAAATCCCGCCTCTTGTGTTTGTGTGTGTTCCTATATCAGTCTGAATGAATAATATAATGACTTTAATGGGAAGACTAATTAAAAAAACTAAGTAAACAACTCGCACACTTAGACATAACCACTGTTACATTAAAATAAGACTTGAAATGGCATGAAATCATGATCTGTGGGAGTTTTTTTAGTGAGTAATCAGATTAGTGAAATTTAAAGTAAATCTCTGTCTGTGACCAATTTTTACAAAGCTTTGATGAATGATGATCCAAAAATAGCTAAAAGTTAAATATATTAAAAAGAAAAGCTGAACATAAGTTCTCTAATAAAATACATTGTTTAAATTGTTACTGCCTTGAGTTGTAAAAATGTAAATGTGAAATGCTTAAAAACACGAACTTGATGAGACTCATATTTGGCTTTAATAAATACAATATTGATTACATTGTTAATGTAAAAATATAAAATATAATTTTTAAATTTCATTTTATGATAGTGTAATTAATGTTTATTTAACCAAGAAAATGTGACTGCGACATGAATTTGCATTTGATTAAAAAAACAAACAAACTGTGAGGACTTTGCCTCCTCATTTCAGAACACCACTGCACACTACTGAGATATATATTAAAATATATATTAAAAGTATGTATAAAACAACTCTCAAAAAGTGACAAATTCTGAAATACAAAAGAGTAATGTTGATTATTATCCAATTAAATATATCTATTTTGCATCAATTTAATATTCTTAAAATAGAATTTCACAACTGCATCTAGTATGTGACATCAGTACAAATGTGTCGCAACACATCCACACCCAATAATCAGTCGTCTGAGATCTGTGTTTGGACAACGTTTTATTTTGAGGCATTATCTGCTTACTCGTCACCGTGTAGCCAATCAGTACGGCTGCTGCAGTGAGAATGATAAATGGGTGTTATGTGTGTTTTAGTCCTGTGAATTACAGTTGGCTTGTGTCGGTCACCCGCTGTGGATTAGCATGGCTTTGGAATGCCGCTGATCTAATGTCTTGTGTCTGCGTGTCTGTGATCCATCACCACACCCAAACAACATAGCAATGCGTGTGCCTTTGTGTGCACATGAGTGTAGTTCGAGAGCATAGCAGCTGCTGTTGTCTAAGGTCCTACCTCCCAAACACACACACACACACACACAGCCACAGAAATACACACACACACAGCTGGAGGGTAGTACTGATCTTAGTGCAGCAGGTATTACCTTTAATGACCAAAGCAGCCTGAAAAGCTGCAAAGGCTGGACTTAACACAGACTGTTCACCAACACAAACCGTTATACAAGCAGCTTTACACCTCAGATACAAACTGTCATGTCATCTATCTCAAAATCTCACAATGCGATAATATCATGATATGAAGTCCACAATATGATATTTAAAGCGATATCTAAAAAAACACAAATAAATACTTTGAAAAAAATTACAATTTTGTACATTTTAGTTAAATTTTTCTAACTAATGCACTAAATGAAGAGCTCCAATAAGAAAACTTAAGTCAAAAAAAATCGAATTGAATTGTACCTGAACTTTAAAGGGGACTCAGCCCTCTTTTTAGTTGTAATATACTCCCTTGTCTAAATTACATTCACACTGGTGTTTTAGAAGCCAAACAAAGTAGAATATAATAATAATAATAATTTTATATTATTGTTATTCCTCTGACAGTAATATCCATATGAAGAGTTCAGATGCAGAAGCCTCTAAATCCATCTGACGTATTTCTTTAAAATTAGCTTTTTTTCTGGCTACTTTGTATAGGTTTCTATGTAAGTACTGGTACTTCTGATTGGGCTGAGGCTGGAATTTAGCGAGTTTGAAGTGAAAGTATTTGATGGATGTATAATATGTGTCAGGAGCATTGACTCAGTGTCATTATCTAATTTTTGACCGAGATGGCTTTTAGCTGGTTTTGCATATGAACTCTTCATATATTGTAAAACAATTGCACTGTCAAATAAATGAAAATGAATATATGTATAATACATCTTTTCTAATTTCTACACTTTAAAGAGATATTTTGAATTTGGACTGCCGTAACGTTACCCATTTCAAACCACTAGCTGTCAGCAATTTATACTTCACTTTTTCTTTTCTTTAGTTGTATTTTTGGGCTGTTTGTGCTTTTAATGGACAGGACAGTAGAGAGATGACAGGAAAGTACTGGGCGGAGAGAGGGGAGTGGGATCGGCAAAGGACCTCAAGACGGGATTCGAACTCGGGTTGCTGTGAGCATAGTTGTGCTTCAGTGAAAACAGGCTTACAAAAATGTGTCTCACTATAAAATCTAGTGAAATGCTATAATCATCTGCCACGAAAATAAAGCATAACTGATAGCCGTTGCATTCCCAAACATGCGCTAAACTCACAGTACATGCAATAAACGAGTTCACTGCATTTATTCACTTTGAACGGAGCCGTTCTGAGGGGCGGAAAACACCGGATCATGACCTGATTGCCTGAATGAAGTGTGTCTTGATGAAGGGATTAAGCAATATTGTGCTTTGACAGATGTGCGTGTTTGTGTGTTCGACAGATACTGTGCCAAAGCATAATGGCCCAAAAACTTCAAAGACCTTTTATGTTAGAATATCTTACGAATCTACACTGTTTTGCCCGGAAGGCCTATATCGCTTCATATCGCCATGTGACCACGATAATATCGAAACAGTTTTGCTGTCATGATATTGATAATATCGTTACATCCCTACTATTTATCTATCTATATATCTATCTATCTATAATGCTGACATTCTTAAAATCTCTCTCACACACACACACCCCTCTGTAACACAAGTGTTCATACTCACAATGCCTCAAAACATCATCCACATGAGCACACTCACATCCACACCTGAAGCCTCTCGGGTGGATTATCTGGCGCTTGGCAGAACAACTCCCCCATCCTCTGCACTGGGCCGCACTGCTTCTGTTCGCCTGCCCGGGGCCAAGCTCCGGTTTCAATGAGGAGGGTAAAATATCCCCCCTTCCACCTCTCTTCCTCCTCCCCATCTCTCCCCCAACAGTTTCTCCCCATGCGCTGGCTTGAGTTACTGCCGCCCAGCGTACCGAGGAGAACCACACATGGGTTTCTCCTTGACTCAAACACTCAAACATCTCACATAAGATCACACAGTTTGGGACCAGCTGATTGAATTTTGCTGCTTCTCGTCCCACAGAGAACTCTCACACGCCTGCGCTGGAGCCGGGCAGTCACATGACCCCCGAGGAGCACTACAGGCGCATGATGTCAGCTCTGAACGAGCATGGCTCTTTCGAGGAGCAGCAGCAGCGCCTGTACCAGCTGGCGAACAACATGGGCGTCCCGAGCCACGGTGAGTGTGCGTCACCTGTGTACGTGTGTACGTGTGTGTGTGTGAGCTTGTTTCTGTATCCGCTCTAATTACCCATGTAGTCTTATTCCTGGATACCACACAAACAGCTAGAGCTCGACTGCGGAGATTACTGACAATTCTATTTGCGGTCTCAGCCCACCCAACGGTAGGATGTCAGAGTGGGTGATCTGTGACTACTGCCACACACAGTAGTAAATAACACTGCCATTGGGCCCTGAGGTCGACTGGATCGATTTGGCCCTTTGATTGGCTGCAAGCCAACCCTCTAAATTACCAACACCATGAAAACGGCTCCTTTGCTCTTTTTTTTCTAGGGCCTTTTCAAATTTACGACCACTGACGAGGTACCAGGGTTAACGGATGCGGATTTGTAAGATTTGTAAACCGAAATTTAGTGAGCATCATTTTGTTTTATTTGTTTGGATACATCTTAACTGCGCTCTAGAGCCTTGTTGACGTTTTTCCCTCAGAAACCGTTAATTGCATCCAGCTTTTATGGGCTTTTTTTTGGTAGCATAAATTTAATCAATCTCACATTCTTGCTAAATCTGAGAGCGTACGACAAAATTTTATTTGATCAGTAATGATTCTTAATTACTGCTTGCAAATCCAAAGGGGGGAAACGCTATAAAGGGTTTAATTGCCCCTCTCGTACATCTGTAAGAAATTAGTGCCACTGTATGTGCCGTTCGCGTCTGGGATTTTATGACAGTGGTGCTTGCGCTCTCCTGTCACCTCCACCTAATAGTTTCTCTATTTTTCTACCGTTGCACCGAGGACGAATTCACAGACAATTCCCTGTTCTGTCATCATCCGCACTTTCCCAGCTCAACTTCCTTCTACTCTCCATCTCTGCTCCTCACATCCACCACAGCCACCTAAAAAAAGGTGTGGTTATTTGTGGAAAGGAATCTGAATCCGAGAAGAAAAGACAGGGCGTTTACCCGTCTGTGGGAAATCCAGCGAGTGAAAGCAGCCGCGTGATTTGCGGGGTCACTGTCGGTTCCTCCCCTAGATTTCTGGAAAAATGTCAGGTGTATGGTTTCATAATGGTTGCCATTGAAAACAGACTCACCAGGCCAAGGTGCCGTTCCTCCCTTGAGGAATGCGAGCGTGCTGGCTTGCCCCTGCACGCTGAGCTCTTAAGCCTACGATAAGGCCGTGCCAGTCAACCGCTGCCAACATGCCTGGCTGCCAGGACTTTGATGAGTGAGATACCTGTTCTCACCTTTTCACCCAATGCTCTACTGTATACAACTGTGATGTTTATTCTGCTTTTTTAAGGTATTAGTTTAGCCGAAAATGTCATCGTTTAGTCATCCTTGCGTCGTTCCGGATCTCTATGACACAAAATGAGACACTGTACTGGTTATTCTTTTTCATGCACTTTTCAAGCTTCAGCAAGCACCTTACAAGTATCATTCAACTACTGAAAGACAGAAATGTAAGTCGTTGATCACTTAAAATTTGCTGAAACGATAATCTTTTTGTGTTGGATCTATTTCAAACATTTAACGAGGATGCAAAAGCACCATGTCAGGATCATAACAGTAGTCATTTTTAATGAATCCGCTGATTCTGTTCACAGATCTGTCTGATTCGATTCTTGGGTTTGACTAATTAACTCTGAATCTAAAATCTGGTCCCAACTGTTCACATTTCTGTCTTTCTTTTAGTATTTATAATCTAAAATTTGTATATGCATACACTGCTATTCAAGAGTTCGGGGTAAACTTGGGGTAAGTTTGTTTATGGGAAAAAAGTACACTTTTATCCAGCCAGGACAGGATTAAAATGATCAAAAATGTAATATAGCACAAATATAATAAGCAGTACAACTGTTTTCAACATTAATAATAATAAGAAATGTTTCTTGAACACCAAATTTAGCATTGAATACTGGAGTAATGGCTGTTGAAAATTTAGCTCTGCATCACAGGCATAGATTTAGCATTTAAAATATTTTAAAATAAAACCAAAAAACATATTTTATTTTAATTATTTAAAAGTTATTAAATTGTAGTAGTAATAATAATAATAATAATAATAAAAATTATTATTATTATTATTATATCAAATAAATTCAGCTTGAGCATAAGAGACTTTGTTTATGTCAGTGCCTTTAATGTTTCAAAAACATTAAAAAAGTAACAGACCAAAAATATAATAATAATAATAATAATAATAATAGTAATAATAATAATAATAATAATAATAATAATAATAATAATAATAATAATAATAATAATAATAATTATTATTATTATTAATTTTATTTTATTTTTATTTTATCAAATAAATTCTGTCTTGGTGAGCATAGGAGACTTTGTTAATGTCTTTAATGTTTTAAAAACATTACAAAAATCAAAAAGACCAAAAATATAATAATAATAATAATAATAATAATAATAATAATAATAATAATAATAATAAATTCTTCTTCTTCTTCTTCTTCTAATAATAATAATAATAATAATAATAATAATAATAATAATAATAATAATTATTATTATTATTATTATTATTATTATTATTATATCAAATAAATTCAGTCTTTAATGTTTCAAAAACATTACAAAAATCTAACAGACCAAAATATAATAATAATAATCAGTAAATTTAAATTTCAGTGTATTTCTTATAAAGATATATTGTATGACTTTATAAAAAATATTTGAATATGTTGTATAAGTTGTATGAATTATATTATGGTACATTTACATCCTTTTTGAAACCAGAATAAGCATTTTTTGTGACTGCAATCACTCCCCATTTATTGCAGTGAATTTCTTTCAAATTCACCTTTTTTATTCCAAAGTAGTACAGGTTTGGAATGATGCAAGGGTGAATGCATGACTTTTTCTCATTTTTACATATTTTAAAACTTGTATGTGTTTTCACCTTCAACAGCTTTCTAATGGTTAGATTTGCACTTGTTGTGACAAATTTGCTGGTTCTGACTGGCTGTCTGTCCCAAACATTCCTTTCCCACTCCTTCATATTTCACTCACTTTTCACTCGCTTTTCACCCTTTCACCCCTTCACCCCATCCGTAAGTCGCTTTTAATTTATGTTCTTGTTTGTTTTGTTTTGTTTTTTTTCATTGTTGTTTCTTCAGCGCTATAGCTCACATAGAGCTGCTTTTGACTTTTCGGGAGTGTGTGTTCAGAGAAACCTCTCTGGCACAGAGAAGCGTCAGCCCCAGCTGTGTTTCTGTGTGTTTTCTCCTCTCTTCTTTACCTCCACGTGCCTCCATCTCCCTGCTCTCTCCTTTGAGATGCCTGCTTTCTATCTGGCTCCTTTCCTTTCTTCATATCTCTGCACCTTCCTTATGGCTCTGTCTTTATACCCCAGCACTCACCCCACCCCCTCGCGTGTGCCTCTGAAGTGTGTCGGGAAGTGTTGATGCAGTGTTGGGTTCTATACAGTAGAGGCTCCAAAGACCCCTTGACTTAGGCAGAGAGTGGGGCCAGGCCCTTCTGACCATTCCCCCCCAGACACACACATACACACACACACACTCCCCCAGAACTCTCCACGCACAGCCCTGCTTTTATATTCTCTCTTTCTTTCCTCCCTCGTTCTTTCTCGCCTGGATCCCCGCAGAGCATCCTTTCATGTGTTTGAAGTGGAGGCCCTGAAATGAAAGGCCGTGAAGGAGCGCGGATAGGTTTGTGTGAGTGTGTGTGCTTGGGGGTTGGGGGGGTATAAGGTGTTGTGCACCTTTAGCATTTGGTATAATGGGGTTGCTATAGGTACTCAAGTATTGTGGCCATTTACATTGGCCATGTCTCTTTGCATCTTGAATGCGAAATATCTCTTTGATAAGCTTGATAATGTCTGTCTTTCTTTTAATATTTAGAATGTACAATTTTTATACACGTACACTACCATTGCAGAGTTTGGGAGTAAACTTAGGGTAAGTTTGTTTTTGGAAAAAAAAAGTATACTTTTATACAGTCAGGACAGGTTTAAATTGATAAAAATTACACATTTGTAATGGTACAAAAGTTACAATGTTACAAAAAATGCTGTTCTTTTGAATTTTCTGTTTATCAAAGAATCCTGAAACAAATTTTATCACAGTTTCCACAAAAATATTAAGCAGCACAACTGTTTTCAACATTGATAATAATAAGAAATGCTTCTTGAACACCAAATTGAGCAATGAATACTGGAGTAATGGCTGCTGAAAATATAGCTCTGCATCACAGGAATAGATTTAGCATTTTAAAGTATATTAAAATAGTTATTTTAAATTGTAAATTTCCACACTACTACTTATAATGATCATATTAATAATATTAATAACAACAACAATAATAATTTATGTAAAAATTATTATTATTATTTATATATCAAATAAATTCAGCCTTGGTGAGCATAAGAGACTGTTAATACCCGTGTTTCAAAAACAAATAATAATTAATAATAATAATAATAATAATAATAATAATAATTATTATTATTATTATTTTATTTATTATATCAAATTCAGACATTGAATTACAATAATAATAATAATAATAATAATACATTTATTATTGTTGTTGCAACATTTGTTACAACATTTACAAAAATTTAACATACCAAAAATATAATAATAATAATAATAATAAATGTATTTAAAATATTATTATAATTATTATTATTATTATTATTATATCAAATTAATTCAGCCTTGGTGAGCATAAGATACTTTGTTAATGCCTTTAATGTTTCAAAAATAATAATAATATAATAAGTTATAGATTATTATTATTATTATTATTATTATTAAATTTAACATTGGTGAGCATAAGAGACTGTGGTAATGCCTTTAATGATTAAAAAACAAAAAAATCTAATAGACCAAATATAATAATAATAGATTTATTATTGCTGTTGTTTAAAAATTGTTACAATATTACAACATTTGTTAAAACATTAAAAAATCACAGACCAAACATATGATGATGATTATAATAGTAATAATAATAATAATAATAATAATAATTATTATTATTATTATATAAATTAAATTTTGCCTTGGTGAGCATTAGAGACTTTGTTAATGCCTTTAATGATCAAAGAAAAAAAAAAAAAAAAAAAATATATATATATATATATATATATATATTATAGACCAATAATAATAGTAATAATAATAATGCATTTATTATTGTTTGTTGTTGTTTTTAAAAATTGTTACAATATTATTTAAAAGAAAAGTTTTTATTAGAACCCAAGCCTAGTAGAAACATTCTAGTGAAATACGTAGGATTTGAACCCCTAAACAGAATGAATTTCACTAGACTGACACGTCCTACGCTCGTGTAAGTGAGTCAGAACTGTCACTGGTGCCCCCTCAAAAAACTAGGTGCATGACGCCCCTGAATGGGAGTGAATTTGAAAAAGAGAAAAAGGCACGGGCTGCTCTCAGTTGCTTTCGGATCTGTCGTCCCCCTGAAAGAATTCCCGATGAGTACTGTGTCTGTCAGCTGCTCCTGGCACACGTGGACCTGTTGTGCCATACAGAAGCTCTCAAAGGCCTGCCAGTGCTTTACCATGGGAGCTCTGCGTGGACATGTTGCAGAGGAAACCAGATCTCTACCTAGTTAAATATTCCACAGTAACACTGACTCAGATGATGCAAATTCGGGGTGTGACAGAGGACGCGGGGCGAATGTGGGTGGGAGATGGTAGCATGGATGTCAGAATGTCACTGTTTGGATGAGTGGTGTGCTTGTACTTGCAGCCCCAGGTGACCCTGTGCTAACTCTGTTGCAGGGTAAAGGGAATAATTCATCTCTGGGAAACCTAGGAAAGGGCTTCAGAGCCGCTTTGAGTTTTACTGGATTTTGGGGCTGTTTTACCTGCTGGATAGCCAATAGGTGTGTTTTGGAACATGGTGGCAGGTGGATATTAGAAGGTTGCTGGTCCGAGATGGTCTAGGGGTTTCAATGATTTACTAGAAACCAGCTACCATTTTCCAAAACACTTCGGCTGTGTCTGAAATTGGATAGGTACTTCTTTGAACAAGTAGCTACTTTTTGACCATTAAAAAAGTATGTTCTGTTTAGTATAAATGTGTGTAGTGTCACTGTCATTCACGAATCCTCTTTCGTGGCTTCATGGGATAGTAAAATGTCTGTTGGATGCACAATTCCGTGTATTGAATTTGGTTTTTCATCTGCTGTATAGTAAGGAAGTATGCAATTTTGGATGCCAGATTTTTTTCAGCAGGTTATAATGCGTGTGGACAGACTACTAATTTTTTTGGTCATCTGAAATGAGCGTGTGACCAAATGACAAGCGTTGCTGCTTTTCCACGGTGCTTTTCCTTCTTGCTTTTTTTTCATTCTCTTTTATTCCCTCTCACGGGCTGTTAGAGGTTTGTCCGCTGTCAGTCCGGGCCCCCGCGGGGCAGTGCAATAAACAGATCAATACAGCAGGCCTGTGCACATTAATATCTGTCGCGGTGCCTCCGACCCGATCACTCAGGCCCACACGCCAGCCTCGGAAATGGCCGCCAGCTCCCGAGGGAACCGTCTAATTAAAAAAGGGCCAGAGGAGAGAGGGAGCGAGAGATGAGAGTGAGGGAGAGGAAGAGAGGGAGGCATGCAGGATGGATTTTCTATTTAACACCCTTTCATTAGAGAGTGCGCTTCCTGTTGTGACCCTGTTAGTTTGGTAATGTTGGGAGATGGTCTGGGCTGGTCTAACATCACAGATTTGGGGGGGAGACCAGCGGTTCACTTACATTTCAGTCATGTTATCTCAAACAGCTTAAGTCGTAATTATTCATATATGTGACCCTGGACCACAAAATCAGTCGTAAGAATCTTGGGTTTATTTTTAGCAATAGCCAACAATACATTGTATGGGTCAAAATGATGATCTTTCATGCCAAAAATCATTAAGATATTAAGTAAAGATCATGTTTCATGAAGATATTTTGTACATTTCGTACTGTAAATATATCAAAACTATGCAAAAATATGCATTGCCAAGAACTTCATTTGGACAACTTTAAAGGCGATTTTCTCAATAAATCTCTGTTTCAAAAAATGACCCTTATAACTGGTTTTGTGGTCCAGGGTCACATATAGTTGTTTTCTAGCTTTGTTTTATTTTATTTGCCTTTTATTATACTCTGAACTATTACATTCCATGAATGATACCTCAACATGAGTGACTGTCAATGTGTGCAGTTGCTTTTTAAGGAACTAAACTTATGATTTTAGCTTGTTATTAGATAAATAAATACATAAAAATCCATGCATCCTATAGATGTAGTCACTTGATGAAATAGCAATGTACTAAAAAGTCAAAAGACATTAGCAACGTAAAATCATTTGCGTAATTTGTATGCAAATTACAAATTGTTTTTAGTCTATTATGTTTGGGTGTTGGGGCTTCACAGAAAAAAAAATGTAGAGAAAATTTGTGTAAAAATTAATCAATTAAAAAAACAAACCAACAAAAAAACACATTATTTGATTAAAAATACAGAAAAAAACATTAATATTACGAAATGTTATTACAATATAAAATAATGGTTTATATTTTAATATACTTTAAAATCTAATTTATTCCTAATTTATGCTTTAAAATCTAATTTATTATTCATTACTCCAGTCTTAATACTTCAGAAATCATTCTAATATGCTGATTTATTGTTGGAATTATTTATGCTGGCAACAGTTGTGCTCCCAAATATTTTTTTGGAACCTGTGATACTTTTTACAGGATTCTTTGAAGAATGAAAAGTTAAAAAGAACAGCCTTTATTCGAAATAGAAATATTTTCTAACAATCTTTGCTATCACTTGTTTTTCAAAACAGTCTTTGATATCACTTTGTATTTTTTAACACATCCTTGCTGAATAAAAGTACCTACCCCAAACTTTTGAACAAACTTTTTAAAAAATGTTGAATACATGTTGCTCTTTTTAACTGTTTATTCATCAAAGGATGCTTAAAAAATATTAAGCAGCAGGACATTGATAATAAATCAGCATATTAGAATAATTTCTGAAGGATTATGTGACACTGAAGACTAGAATACTGATGCTGAAAATTCATTAATAAATTAGATTTTAATGTACTTTAAATGTATTTTTTTTTCTATACATCGTAATAATATTTCACAGTATTAAATTTTTTCTGTATTTTTGATCAAATAAATGCAGCCTTGATGAAGATAGAAACTTCTGTAAAAAACATTAAAAATCATACTGATCCCAAACTTTTAAACAGCATTGTGTGTCCCATAGTGCTTTAATTTGGAGCTTCAAGTTGAACAGTTGAGAAGTGACTCTGAAATAGATAACCTTGGTTTTTCTTAAACAGATTCATATTTGAGGTGGAGTGTGAAGTCTTGCCTGTGTGGTGGTTAACATATCCTGCTCTGGGACTCTTGGACTGAATCTTCCAGTGTTGGTTCAGAGCTAGACTGACAGATTTGGCGCTGACAACACAGACCGGACGAGTTTCTCAATTTAACTGGTCTGTTCCTTCCATTCACAGAGCTGCTGCGTGTGCGTCAGGAAGCCATGGCTGCCGTCAGAAACCCTGGAGGAATGGAAGCCCACGTTCCCACTGCAGGCAGCTCCTCCAGCCAACGGCGCAAGCAGGGCCTTCCCCAACACAGAGACGCACACTTTCCTGAACGGTAATGCACACACACGTCGTATTCTCTGGAATCTCTTTTGGATGCTTTTGACCTAAAATGTCAAATTGGAAACGTATGTTAAGTCATGGATGCTCTGTGATGGGCAGAACATATTACAACAAAACATGGTGTCCTAAACAGGTATTCTAGTGACAAGTATCTATCACTATCACAGCTAAAAAGAAGATATTTGGTGTTTGCTGTAAAATTATGTGGCAGAAGATTTTGGGCCAGTGAGATTTCACAGTGGATGGCGCTACCGACTTACTTGTTACGCCGTCAGCTCGTTTAGGAAAACTTAGATTTGCACAGGCTGAAACCATACATATGCTTTCTTGACTTCTGTGGATGACACAAAAGTGTGCGTGTGCGTGTGCGTGCACGTGCACGTGCACGTGCGTTTGGTTGATAAATGCCCTTCTGCTGAATGGAAACCTCTGAGGCACACTTTAAGACCACGGATACAGGAAAAAATGCTAAGCTTTAAAATAACATGAATATTTTACATTAATAATGAAGCCAACATCCGACTCTAATGAATACTGCATGCACGTCGGAGTGGGTGACTGCCTGCCGAAGAGAAACGAGGGAAAAATTGAATTATGCACCAAAGTAACGGAAGAGGGAAAAGGGAGGGAAAAATGGAAGTTGGCGTTAAGGCCACGGAAAGAATAGAAAATCCACTTAATGGGATGTGCCAGTGGGTACGATCTCTGCGTATGACCTCTTCGCAACCCTGTTCGATTTGATCTTGTCAGGAGGCATTTATAGGGCTCGGGACCAAACGGGTCGCTAGGACAACACACGCCGTTCCCCTTCCCTGCAAGGTTTCTCCCCCCCCGAATATCTCTCCTCCTCCCTCTCTCCTCATCTCAGCAAGGCCACTGTGCTTGCGGCGCTCCCCTCCGCCTCCAAACAAAGCCCGGGCAGCGGGAGTAGGCAGGTAATTGCTTGTCGATTATTTATGTGGCGCGGGAAGCTGGAGGATCGATAATGGGCCGGCGAGGCGAGGCGGTAGGGAGGAAGTGAATTGGGAGGGGTCGCTCAGCGTGGGTGGGGGAACTCTGTTCGGTTCCTGGCCCAGCGCAGCATCATGTCAGGAGCTCAGCGTGCAGCTTTGACCAGCCAGCCGCCGCAGCTCCGCCAGCTCACGGTAATTAGCCACACAGGACCGCTGATGTTAACGAGGCCTGCACACTTCCTAGGTTGTGGGTGAAAAGAGGGAGGGAGGAGAGTGTTTTTTTTTCTTCTCTCGCTTCTACACGCTCTTTTTTTCGTCGGTTCTTTAACCCTTTGAGCTTGGAAAATTGTAAAACTGCTACAGTACACATTTATTTATTTATTTACCCTCAAACCTGTAACTTTCAACTTTATCGTCTTTGTAACACAACACGAGGAGCTTTTTTCTTTTTCATTCAGTTACAACGAGCAGTGACCAAAGATTTCAAGCTTCAAAAATGCTAAAAAAAAAAAAAAAAATGGGCCAAAAAAGTGTTCTATATGTGACCCTTTTGAGGGTGCAAAAAAATCTAAATACTGTGAAAATTGCCTTTAATGTTGTCTAAATTCAGTTCTTAGCAATGCATATTACTAATCAAAAATTAAGTTTTGATATATTTACGGTAGAAAATTTACAAAAAAATTTCATTGAACATGATCTTTACTCAATATCCTAATGATTTTTGGCTTGAAAGAATTTTGAATTTTTTAATTTTGACCCATACAGTGTATTTTTGGCTATTGTTTTTAAGAGTTAATGAGTAAAGTAGCAATTTGTGAACTAATCACTCTTTTGAGATGGGTCTTTAACACAAATCATCTCATTTGTTTTACAAAATCACTTCACAGAAACACTTTTTTATACTTATATGGTGCTCTTATATCCCTTATAATGCTTAAAAGCTTCATTCCCTATTAATTAAAATTGTATGTAAAAGAGCAACCAGTACAGTTTTCGAAATTTCATATGAGAATATGACAGTGGATTTAAACTGCCTTTCAAAAGTTTGGGATCAGTAAGATTTTTGAGGTCTCTTATGCTTACAAAGGCTGCATTTATTTGATCAAAAATACATAAAAAACTAATATTGTGAAATATTATTACAATTTAAAATAATGGTTTTCTATTTTAATATACTTTAAAATATAATTTATTTATGTGATGCAAAGCTGAATTTTCATCAGTCATTACTCCATTCTTCAGTGTCACATGATCCTTCAGAAATCATTCCTATATGTTGTGCTGCTTAATATTTTGTTTGAAACATGTGGTTGTATAATAAAATATTAAAAAGAATAACATTTATCCAAAATCTAAATCTTTTCTAACAGCTGAAGTTTTCTATTCTTTTAAACCTTCTCATTCTCAAAGCATGCTGAAAAAAGTATCACAGTTTCCAAACAAATGTTAATAATAATGTATGATTTCTGAAGAATCGTGTGACACAGAAGACTTGAGTAATGGCTAATAAAAATTCAGCTTTTCATCGCAGGAATAAATTATATTTTAATGTATATTAAAAAATAATACTTTTATTTTAAATCAGCATATATTATAGTTTTTTCTGTATTTTTTTGTTAAATAATATGCACCCTTGATGAGCATAACAAACTTATTTAAAAAGCATTAAAAATTGTACTGATCCCAAACTATACAGTATATATGACCTGGATGTTTGGGTGGGCCATAAGCTTTTAGCACAGACCGTGTGACATTGCAAACCCTCTAAAGCATCGACAGAGAGTCCGGCAGGCTAAAACGGTGAGCCGGAAGCCATTCCTCAAGCTCACCTTTCTATCGACTCTCCATAATTGATTATCTGACGCCCATTAGTGGCTATTGTTAAAAACAAATCATTACCAAGATCAATAGTCCTGCAGCCGCGGCCGGCCATTTGTCTGGGTTTAAATGGCAGATTGCATTTAGGGAATCTGCAAGGCAAATCCTAATGTGTTTGGCATGTGGGGCAGCACAAGCAACAGACAGTGGTCTGGGGTGGGGGGCGGTGGGTGAGCAAGAGCCTTATGCATTTTAATGTGCTTCCTGTGCAAATGTGTTCCCGCCTCGAGTCAAGGCGAGGCGGGCACGGTGTGGCGAGCGGCTAATCCCCCGCGCTCCTCTCATTAAGGGCCATCCTGTCAGCTCCGCTCTACTTTTCTCTCTCTCTCTCTTTTTCTCGTCTGGCCAGTTTGGTGCTCTGCCTCCGCCTTTACACACACACAAACACACACACATATGCACAACGCTCCACACTGCCGTTGCTTTCAGGCAGGGAGCGACGCCGCTGCCACTCTGACAGGTCGTCACACATGAGCGAACACAAGTGGCGTCTACTTGCCCTACCGCCAGCTAGGAGAGAGAGCTAGAGAGAGATCGACAGATAGAGAAAAGGAGAGACGGGGCAGGGTGGAGGAACGGAGGCAGTTCTCAAAAGATGTAGAGGTAATTAAGCCCGTAAACTGAGAAGCAGTCAGTGTGCTGGAAATAAATTTAACAAATATTTAAAGCTGCCTCGTGCAATTGCTTTTAATGTTGAAACACTTTCCTCTATCTTTACTTAAAGGGATAGTTCACTTAAAATGTAAAATACTGTCATCGTTTACTTTTGTATCATTTTGAAACACAAAAGACATTCTAAAGAATGAAGTTTATTGCACAGAGCAAAGTTAACTTCATTTTCAAAACTTCATCTGGTGCCACACCACAGTTTTCTTTTTACATTTTGAGTATATGTGAGAATACACGTTAAAGCAGAATCCCTGCTATCCGCCATATCGCTCTGTTTTTTCCTTGCTCTCTAGCCCATTTTTCTTTTTCTGTGGGCCAAAGACCCAGAGTGAAACGGTTAATGCTCGCCTCATTCCAAAATTGCTTCCTATAAAAGGAGAAGCACGTCTGCCGGGCACGTCTCCCCATGATTACAGCTAATTACTATCGAGCGGACGCCTCGCGGCCCCAGTCATGCAGCTTTAATTGACCGTTATTCATCTGTGGGCCGCGCAGGGCGGCGCAGAGTTTGGCAGGCCTGGCCAGCGCCGCCCGGGCTAATTGTGAGGCCTGAGGGATTAGGCCAGGTGATTACACACTTCACAGTGTAATTACATAAGCATGGCTGGGCTGCCGGCCCGACTCCCGGCCCCAAGGTCACGCGCTGCCTTCTTCCAGATTAATTGGAGCTGCCACAGAAGTGCGAGGCACCGGCGGAAAGCGGTTATACGATTAGCATTAACATTTCAACAGCCGCCCGATCGATCGATGATTTCCCCCCTTTGTGTCTCTCCACACCTTCCTCCACCCCTCCATCCGTCCACACACACACACAAACACACACACACACACACACTTGTTCCATGTCTTCCTCTGTTTTTTAGATTTCTTTGTTTTTGCTCAAGGAAGACATGCAAGGGCTATTTAGCTGTGAAATGACGTAAAACCTAAGTAGAGCACAGGAAAATGTGGCTTCTCTCCTCATTTCAACGTTTTTTTTTTGTTTTTCGTCTCTTCTGTTTGGATGTTTATGTGTTTGTGTTGTGCCGCGTTGCTCAGTCTCTCTCCCCCTGGAGCAAGCGCTGCTCAGTCACAAGTACAAAGCAACCGCGCTGTTCTTTCGCTTGCTTTAGGCGCGTTGGGTTTCATTTATATTTATGCATGTGTGAGCGTGTGTTTTGGGGGGCTCGCTGAAGAGTTGCTGTAAATGGAGGGGCTTGCATTGGCGGAGGAGCAGTAAAAAGCTTTAAAAAGACACTGCAGGATCTGCCTGGATTTCAACACCTCGCCACTAGCAGTCATAGTACACGTCTTCATATTTTTCCCCCCTTCCTTTTCTCTCCTTACCCCTCCTCTCATTTTCCTTCTCCCCCGCCGGGGCTCAATAAAGGCGGCCGCTGTATTGTATACGAACAGCCTGTGTTCTCTGCCTCTACAAAAGGGGAAAAATATAATTGAGGCTACGCGACACGCCACCTTTTTATTGGCTGAATACAGCGGAGAGAGACAGGAAGAGGAGGGGGATGTATGCGTGTGTGTGTTGGGGTGGAAGAGGAAGAACTGTGTTAATTAGTGGGTGCTTCAGCCTGTAGCCCGGGCGAGGCTGGGGGGCCGCCCCAGCTGTCGGAGTATGACATGCTCTTATTGTGCATTCAGGCCTCATTACCAGAGTGGCAGGGCCGCAGAGCGCGGCAGAGCGAGAGGGAGGGAGCGAGAGCGAGGAGATGATGGAGGTTGTGGTGGTGGTTGGGGGGGGCAAGGATACAAACAGCGCCGCTGTCCGCAGCGTGACAGGACTGATGAGGGGCTACGGTGGCTTGCATGCACCGGAGGGAGCGATAAAAATAACCGATGGAAGAAAACGCAACATTACCATAACACCGCACAGCCATATTGTATTCGACTTTGGAAACCTGTATTGTTAGTATATCGCCACATTGCAGTAACAGATTGTTAGCAACCTGTTCATTACCATAATGTTGTATAACTGTGTACCACACTCCTTAAAAAAACTGAATCATTACCCTAACATAGCCATATTAAACTGTCGGAAATCTGTATTGGTAGCATTGCACAACACGTCTAAAACAGCCTGTTAAAATCCTGTTTCATTACCATAACACCGTATAGATGTACCTGACTTAAAGAAAAATCATTACCATAACACCACACAGCCGTATTAGAAGAAAATCTGTATTGTTTGCGCAACACAACATGGCCATAACTGTTGTAAATCTGTACCACACAGTTGTACCAAAGTTTTTTTTTAAAAAAAAACTGTATCATTACCTTAACATCACACAATAAGAAAGTGAATGTAAGTAACAATGTCAACGTGCCATCAAAACAGATGCTGTTTACTTGCATGTCAAGTTCTCTCATGGAACTCTAGATGGTGCAGGCTGATAGGTCGTTAATGCAAACTGATGATATTCACAGTGTTAAACTACTTGGCACAAGCTGATTGGTTCATGTCGCAGCCAGTGAGCTTACATCTAAATGGCTGGTATTTCGCAGTACACTTTCAGAGCTCTTCTGAAACCCTCCACATCCCTAGCTCCACCTGTATAGATCTGCGATGGGTTATTATATATGATACTTGTGCAGCAGCAGTATGTCTTAAATACAACACTGTATATGCTTGTGTATTATCAGTACTTGCTTTGCTGCAGCAGCAGCAATAACCTATCCTAGATCTATTCCGCCAAGAGCAAAATATATTAACATTAAAGGGGTCATCGGATGCAAAACTCACTTTTACAGGTTGTTTGAACATAAATGTGTGTTGGCAGTGTGTGCACACAGCGACCCTATAATAATAAAAAATCCACCCAGTGGAATCTTTTTAATCTTTATAAGTAATATCCCCTTTTTCAAATCAAGTCATTCTCAGCATCTTGTCTGTGTGATGTCACAAAAACCCAAGCCGCTCCCTCGGTAGTTGATTGACACGGTCGTCTTACCTTAGTTCCGCCCTGAGTGAGCTGAGAAGAGTCCGACTGCCATTGTTTCGACTCCGGTGCATGGGAAGACAAGAATGTCTCTGATTGAGGTGTTTTGTTGTTGGATGTAGTAATGAACATAGCAGTCGTTATTTACTCACGACTGAGCCTCTGAAGATGCAGAGGATTAACGTACTTTAGTTTTTGAAGGAAATGCAGCCGCGATCTACATAAATGCGTCTTTGTCTGCTTCACCTACAGCAGAAGTGAATATAAGGGTTTTTCATTAGCATTTACAGGAAAATGCAACAAAATGGCTTGCTTTAAAAAAGGGCTGCTTTTGACATGGTAAAAAACAGTTTTTACACTATCACTGAGAAATTTTAACCAAAGTATGTTATAGACTTCTCACTAACGAATCATATCAACTTGTGGAAAATGCTCATCTGATGACCTCTTTAACATTGTCTTTGCAATCTAAATCTACATTTCATACATTGTTTTACACTGTAATAAAAAATAAAATGGGTTGTAAACACTTTTTCATGATGACTTCAAGCAAGTTGAAAGGTACACATCCATTGCCAGTACGAACAGCAACAGAAGTTGCCAAAATTGTACTAATACTGTTGCAGTGCTATTCATGTGCGATGGAGACTTGTAGAAAAACAGTAGCAGTTGGTTAATGATGGTGTGTTTTTTGTTTGTGTACACAGAGACATATCGCACCCTCCTCCATTGCTGTCCCCGCAGAATGCTCCTCATATTGCTCTGGGGCCTCACCTGCGTCCCCCCGTTCCTGGGCATGCCTTCTGCCCTCTGCCAAGCCCCAGGTGAGCTCGCTCTGCCAGATGTAACACACCCTCACATTAACGCCAAGCTCATTTAACCTGGGAGTTCCTTTAATGGGTTATGGGTTGTTTTCCACCCATATGCACATTCAAGAAAGGTCTTTGATAAATCTCTTTAGATTTCAATTTGTATATATATTAGGCTTGCCACGATAGACAGTGTTGACGGTGTTACCGGTTTTAAGACGCAACACCGGTGACATCACTTTACCACCGTGACACCGTCCCCACATTTTTTTTTTTTTTTTTAAGTATTTGTTTTTTTTATTAAATATTTATTTGATTAAATGGAAAATATAATTCTAAATAATTTACTTAAGACGAGAGCATGCACTATAATTAAAAACTGAACATAGCTACGATCCGTCATATTGCATTTATCACGTGAGGAGAACGAGAGGAGTCGAATTTACAGAAAGAGAATGGCGTTGTGTTTTTTTTTTTTTCGTTATGTTAATAAAAGTTCTGTGTTTAATATCAGTGATTTTATTTATTTATTTCTTTTTGTAGTTTCGTTGTCGTCCATTCAAACAATTGACGCCGAATTGCCAATTCCCGCAAAACTGAAAGTGAAAGTATAATACGCACGCATTTATAAGCTATTTAAAAGCAGAAAAAAAGAGGAAACCCCCACCCCCATGGTGATACCGGTATTACCGGTGTTGTCACATGTTGATTAACCGGTGGGGAAATTTCCTCATCGTCACAACCCTAATATATATCTCACATTTACAGTAGCCTCAAAAATAATGTGCACTCACTTTACAATTGTGTTTGCATTATTTAAAAAAAAAATACAATGGCATACAATAGCATTTAAATTAATATAGCATATAGTATATAGTGGACTTTTCAAACAACTAGACCACAAAACCAGTCATAAGGGTCAATTTTCTGAAATTGAGATTTATATATTATCTGAATAAATAAGCTTTCAGTTGATATATGGTTTGTTATGATAGGACAATATTTGGCTGAGATACCACTGTTTGAATATCTGGAATCTGAGGGTGCAAAAAAATCAAAATATTGACAAAATTGCCTTTAAAGTTGCCCTCAGTTCTCAGCAATGCATATTACTAATCAAAAATTAAGTTTTGATATATTTACAGTAGGAAATTTACAAAATATCTTCATGGAACATGATCTTTACTTAATATCCTAATGATTTTTGACATAAAAAAAAATCTATAATTTTGGCCCATACAATGTATTGTTAGCTATTGCTACAAATATACCTGTGCTACTGATGATTGGTTTTGTGGTCCAGGGTCACATATATTGATTAAGACAAAAGTGACATTTTCTGGTGGTCAAATATTAGTGTAACACGTCCATGCTTAATATCATAACCTATACCTGTGTTACTCTGCTGGGACACCTGTGTGAATTGTGTGTATTGATCACTACGTTAAATAATGTGTATCATCTGTGAACACTAGATGTATATACAGATAGATGTATATCTTATTTTGCCATTGTCCTATAGGTTATGGTTTCCTGCAGCCTGCTCAGGCAGAGATGTTCGCCCGTCAACAGGAGATTCTTCGTAAACAGAACCTTGCTAGGTAATGTTATAGAGCTGCACAGAGAAATGTGCCGGACTCTTAATTAAAATTTATGTTTGAGCAACTGCTTGTACTATAGAAAAAGTCAGAGTTAATTGATGCACACTAATACTGTGTGGAATTTCGTATTATTATGTAAAAGTTGTAAGCTTTTCTCAGGAAATTTTTATTACCGAGTTGCAGCGTGTCTCTCTGATTGTGGATTTTTCCTCCAGGTTGGAAATGTCTGCTGAACTGTTGAGACAGAAGGAGTTAGAGAACCTCCACAGGCAGCGACTGCTGGCGGACCCGCTGGGCCTGCATCCTGGGCTCCCTGCAGAACACCCTGCCTTGCGCAGCCTGCAAGAAATCCCAGAAGGCCACCCACTCCGAGAAGAGCTCAATCGCCGCAACGCCATGCTGGTTTTGAGGCACAACAACACCCCGTTACTCTCCCTCAACCACCAGGGGGCAGCAGCAGGCACTTCCTCTAAAGACCTTAGCAACAGGAAGAGCTTGAGGAAAGGAGGACCACTCAGAGGGGACCAGCAAGGGGGTTCTTCTGAGACTAAAGAGATGCTTGGGGAGGGCTGTGCACGGGACGGAGAAACAGAGGGACAGGATGAAGACATGAAAGACTTTGAGAATGATGCAGAGGTTGGGGAAGACAGGCCTGAGAGGCTTTCCAAAGTTGACGGACACGGTCTCGGTTCAGAGGTGTGCCAGGGCAAGGATGTCACCAAGTCTAGTGAAGCAGTGAAGGAGCTGGGGGAGGGGTCAGGAAGGCTCAGCGCTCCTTGTAGCTCCACTGGCCAAGAGTCACCAACCCATCACCTCTTCACATCAGCACTGAGCAAGAGTGAGGCCAAATACCTGCCACCAGGAATCCCACCCTTACCTACCTTGCCGGGACAAACTCTGCCCTTCACCTTTCCATACACCAGCCCTTACTTTCACACCGGTGAGTTTACAGCTGTTTAAAATTCAGATAACAAATTCCAATCACTTCCAATGATAGATGCTGTATTTCATAGACAGTTTCCATATCCCAAATCCTCCAATTCCAGTTAAGCAACTCAATGAACTCCTTATTTAAAAATAATGTAAACAACACTTGTGTTAGTGACACCATATGCCTGCTCCTCAACTTTAACAATCTGTAAAATCTGGAGTTCAAATAGTATTCCTTGTCCTCAGAGAGACAGAAAGAGCGAGCGAGAGAGTTAGAGAAACTGAGAAATTGAGCCCAGAGTGCAAGCAAGCCCAGAGCAAGTTTTAATGGAAAACGAGTCTCCTAATGAGGAAGTGACCAACTCAGAGAGAGGCTGAGCTAACCCTCCTCAGGCGTTCTAGCAAATACTGAACATGCAACATACAAAAAGATTTTGGCTCACACACAAAAATGCACCAGTATACCAACACACAGGTCTCATCGTATCATTGATAGGTTGAGACAAAGCAAACAAGACAGGTATGCACACAAACACGACTTCTTAAATAGTTCACCTAAAAACTAAAATTGGGTTTTGTGTAACACCACAGAATTATGTGGTGAAATATTCCTTCAAGAGAAATCTCAGCAAATCAAAGAAGCATATAAGTTCTAGTATATAAGCATATAAGCATCTAGTTAAAGGCAAGGAGCTGAAGTGTTTGTGTCCACCTAACTTGAGTGAGTGCAGAGCAACCTCTGCCATCTGAAATGCATTACCTGCTCCAGCTGAGAGACCTCCCCCAGGAAGGGGCCCTGTCGCTGACCTTTGCTAAACTCTGTAATAGGCAGGGTCAATAACAGAGCGGTGTGTAGGCGCAAGCGTGCGTGTAAGGGGACAGGGGGCCTTCTGTCTCTAATGATTTCTGCTTCCTCTCGGCCCGGCGGGCCCACAGGCGCCATGGGAGGTCTGTTCGTGGACGGAGAAGAGGCGGGAGCAGCCGAGGACATCAGCAAGTGGAGTGTGGAGGAGGTGTGCAGCTTCATCAGCAGCCTAGCAGGCTGTGGGGAGTATACACAGGTGAGGACAAGAGCAGGAGCAGAGCGTTGGACGCCTCCTCTCCTCCCCCTGCCTTTAACAGGGGCTACTGGAGACATACAGTACAGCACATAATGAAGATCACGTGCTGCAATTTGTAGACGAGAACATTAGACCAGAATAGTTTGATTTAGATGTTTCTAGTGTACTTTTTAAAAAAGTTAGAAGGCCGCTCTGCGCTGCTCTTATCTTTCTCACTCACAGCTCTGTCTCACACATCTAACCACACTGGATGCCAGTCTGTCGCATGCGCAACGCATCACCAAAACCCCACCGTCGCCCGCAGCGCACTTCATTTCACTGCAGATGCCGAGTGTGCATGAAACTCCCCGTGGAATGAGAGTCATGTGAATTGTGTGCATGTGGAGTGAACTGGTGAATGTTCATCAACATCAGCTGAAGTCAAGTCCTCTATTTCAGGTCTTCAGAGAGCAGGCCATTGACGGCGAGACTCTGCCGCTGCTGACGGAAGACCACTTGCTCAACAATATGGGATTGAAACTCGGGCCTGCCCTTAAGATCCGCTCTCAGGTAAAGATAAGACCTGCTGTACCAAAAGTATCAAATCCTGCTCCTGGATGGCCATTGTCCTTCAGAGTTCCATGCAGACCGTACTTCTGTAACTCTCAAGTAATCCTGAGAACTTGAATAGCTGATTCAGGTGTTTAAAAAGGATAGATAGGACTTTACATGACAGTAGCTCTCCAGGAGCAGGACTGTACAGAGGATAAGAAGTCCTGGAAAGCTGCAGAATTTAGCTCCAACCCTAAATAAACACACCTGAACCAGCTATTCACGGTCTTACTAGGCATGCTAGAAACGTTCAGGCAGGTGCATTGAGGCAAATTGGGGCTAAACTCTGTAGGACACTGGCCCTCCAGGACTGAGTTTGGAGACCTGTGCCATAGAGAAAGGGTGGGCAACTCTGTCTTCACTGTCCTGCAGAATTTAGCTCCAGCCCTAATCAAACGAACATAAACAAGCGAATCAAGGTCTTCAGGATTATAGGTGTGTTTGATCTAGGTTGGAGGGTTGGATCTAAACTCTGCAGAACAGGGGACTTGGCCAGAGTTGCCCATCCCTATCATAGAGCAAAAATGTCCTATCCCAGAGATGGGCAACTTCAGCCCTGGAGGGCCGTTGTCCTGCAGAGTTTAGCTCCAACCCTAATCAAACACACTTGAAGAAGCTAATCTAAGTTGTCAAGATCACTGGAAAGTTACAGGCAGGTGTGTTTGATTAGGGTTGGAGCTAAAATCTGCAGGACACCGGCCCTCCAGGACTGAAGTTGCCCATTCCTGTCCTATCCTGCTTTTTGAGGGCCACCTTCCTGAGTTTAGCTTAAATGTTAATTAAACACACCTGAACAAGCTAATCAAGGTCTTCAGGAGCACTTAAAACATCAGAGCAGGCGTGGTGGATAAGGTTGGATCTAAACTTGTCACTGAAGTGGCCCACCAGAAGCAGGAGTCTACACTCCTGATGTAGTGCAGGGGTGGTAAACGTCGGCCCTGGAGAGCCGCAGCCCTGCATAGCTTTGCTTCAACCCTAATCAAACACATCTGAACAAGTTAATCAAGGACTGAAGGAAAGATACAGGCAGGTACGTTTTTATTAGGGTTGGAGCCGAACTCTGCAGGACTACGGCTCTCCAGGACTGGAGTTTGCCACCCCTGATGTACAGTCTCCAAATTTGGTTCTCACAAACAGTACCTAGGGGGGCCCACAAGATAGTCTGTACTAAATGAACAGATAAGAACTTCTGGCTAGAAGATATTTATAATTTCTAGACCTGTGGGGCCACTTTCACGATCTTGCCCACGGCCCAAATAACCTACAGCAGAGGTAGGCAAGTTCGGTCCTAGAGAGCCACTGTCCTTCAGATTTTAGCTTCAGCCCTAATCAAACACACCTGAGGAAGCCAATCAATGTCTTTAGGAAAGGTGACAGCATCTCTCTAGGACTACACTTGCCTACCCCTGACCTATAGATAGGACCACTTGTTTTGTCGTTGTTTCTTCACGTGTAATCACAATTCTACATTCATTAATCAAAGCAGACATGAAAGCAATCATCTTGTATCACTGGTACTGTACATCCTTGTGCACTTCCTGTTGGGCTTACAGTGTGAGAAATAACGCTGGCATGTGGCTGCTTTCCTCAGGTGGCGCGACGTATTGGCAGAATATTCTACATGACCAGCTTCCCGCTGGCCCTCCCGCTGCCGCCATCTGCTCTGCGCCCCACAGACAGAGACCCCCTGCCCGCCGAGACCCGCCCTCCTTCTACCGGCAGCACTTCCTCCCCATTCAGCGTGCCCCCTCCCGCCTGCCGCGCCTCCCCCAAACAGGAGAACGGAAACCCCTCCTCAGCGGGAGCTTACGACTCCACTAAACCTCCCTCGTAGAATTGGCCATTAAAACTCTTGACTGCTTCTCCATATGGCAGAGGCAGTGCTTCAGGGAGGAGGTAAAAACGGAGAGAGAGGGCATGAAGGGGGCCCTCTTTGAACTATTCTTTCCTTCCTCTTACCCCCTCTATCCTCCCTCCCGAAATAAAAAGCAAACTTGAGGACCTTTATGCAGAGGCACTTAATCTTTTTAGGAAAAGTGTGGAGACGTGCAGAAAGAAGAGAGACCCTGATGAAACGACACGGGCTAAAACAGCTCCACCCTTCGCAGCGGCTGTGTGGGAGCCAAAATCCAAAGATGTGCAAATAGGGACTTGGGGACGAGACAGGAAGTGTCAGAGTGTGCGAGAGATGAACGTGAGCAGACAGCTGCTCTTGAACGGCATGCCAGAAGGAGGTACACATACGACATTGTTTTGTGTCAGACGTTGGAGGAAAGCAACATTCGCTGCGATGAACTCTTGTGGTACCTAACGTTCTCGGGGAGCGGTGAGCTTCGAAAGAGACGCTTTCTTTTTCTGCTTTCACGCCAACTCCTCCAACTTCCAGCCGTTTCAAATTCTCTGGAGTTGGTTTAGCTTTGAAAGACTAAATCCTCCAAAGAGGAATAAATATAAGAACAGGATGGAACTCATTTGCAGTCTTGACCAGTGCAACTATGCATTCCACAGTCCAAAACCAAAGATGGATGGATGTGGAATTTTCAAATGAGATCTAGCGTTGATCTCAGCAGTGACGAAACAAGGTACACGTACTAGAGGAAGCGGAATGGAAAAGGACCTCAAAAAAAAGCGATGTGTAAAGCACTTAGACTTCCTGTGACCAAAAGCCATCAGCCAAAGCAATGGCCCAAAACTCTCACCCGACAAACATCTGGGCCCGTTTTAGTTTCACGACCCCGCGAGAAAAAGAGCATTAGGGAAGGATGTGCGTCCCTCCCGATGCCGGTCCGTAGATGGATTAATGCCATTGTGAGGTCACACTTACTGCTGTGGGAAAGACATGTTATCCTGAATTGTACAGAAACATGCTCAAGATGAGAATATACTGAAGATGAAATAAGTGGTACGTTTTGTTAAATGTAGTTGCACGAGTTAAAAATCTTTATTACTGAACAAAATGTGACTGGCTGACTCGGTGGTACTTTTGTTCATCTTTTTCTGTTTGCTGTGTATTCCAGTTGTAATAATCATGAGCCCCAATCTTAAATGCCACTTCAGCATATAAATGAGAAAAAAAAAATATTTATAGGAATTTGTTTGCTGTAGTTAGAGCGACGAAATATTAAATTGTCCTTAAATTGATCCCAAAGAACAATACTTTTCTCTTTGTTGCAGGGAAATGGAAGGCACAAAGCTCTTTATGCAAATCTTTGAAATGGTTTTTCTTTTTAAATATGTAAGCAATTAATTAAAATCGTCTCTAGATTTCCCATCAATGTTTTGTCTTCATCCTATTTTTCTATTCTCTGCTGGGTGAAATAAATCCTATTGCAAACTTGCAGATGCGCGTTCCTCTCTTTTTTCTCCGAGTAATATGTTTATTTCCAAACTCCTCCGCAGTAGGGCAGGGAGTGGCGGCCCCAGCGGACGGTAAATCCCCTGGTTAGGGGAGGGAGCGTGTGAAGTGGGGGGCAGGGTTCAGGTCAACAACAGCTGTCAGAGCGTCAGGTTCAGTCGCAGGCCAGGGCCCCTGTGGCCCCCGCCTAACCCAAAGAACAACTGACTCTCAGGGACGTCCGCCATCCGCCCCTTAAAAAAAAAAGAAAAAATCTTTTTACTACACCCGTGACTGTCGGCGCCAGGTGCTGCATGTGATAGACTATGCTCCTAGTGATAGACGAGTAAACCTGTTACCCAAACACAGGCATGATGCATGCGGCAGCTCTAGCGCAAACTGAATTTACTCTAATGCGGCCCAGCTGACGTTCAGTCACGGTGGCCTGAATTTAACGTTGCTTGGCGTTCTGAACAGCACCTCAAGCTGAGACTGATGGAAAGAACAGAACGCAAAATATGTACCATTATGCAACAGGAAAGATGCTTCAGCCATAAACAACAGCTGTCCCTCCCAGTGAAGTTAAGAGAGGATGGTTTTAAGAAGTTAAAATGAGGTGTTCCAAACCTTTATGACGAGATGGTTTTCCATGCAACTACAGTGAATGTGCACATTAAAAATGATGCAGAAACACTATAAAAGTTGTTGATATGATGTGTGCTATATTCAAAGTCTTCTGACGTCTTATGTTAGGTTTGAGACAGATCTAAATTTCTCTCTCAAGAACGAGTTCAGTCTAATTCCTAAACAAATTATTCAGATTTGGGAACTGGATAAAACAACGCCATTAAATTAGTAAAAAAAAACAAAAAAAAAAACTTCACTTTCAGAATAAACATTTCCTGATAATTTGCTCACACACGTCATTCAAGATGTTCATGTCATTCTTTCTTCAGTCGAAAAGAAATTATGGTTTTTGAGGAAAAACATTCCAGGATTTTTCTCCATATAGTGGACTTCAATAGTGGTCAACAAGTTAAAGGTCCAAATTGCTGTTTCAGTGCTTCCAGATCTTAGCCAAGGAATAAGGTCTCATCTAGCGAAATGATAGGTCATTATTTATTAAAATATATATATATATATACTTTTTAACCACAAATACTCATCTCGCATTAGCTCTACGATGCATTTCTGTGTTCTTCCCCCTGTACTTCAATTCAAAAAGGTAGGGTAACTCATTTTGTCCTCCACCTGACATCGTTGTTTTATCTTTTTTTTTTTTTTTGTAATGGCCGTTTGACCTTCTTTGCACATTTGCTTTGCAAACACTTTGTACTTTACCTTACCTCATATGTGTGTGACTATGTAATGCGTGAAGTGAAACTAGTGCAAAAGGAGCATGTGGTTAAAAAGTTTTTTTTTTTTTTTTTTTTTATAAATAGAAAATGACTGATTGTTTTGCTACACTAAAAAATGCTGTTTTTTTTGTTTGTTTTTTTTTACCCAAATGCTGGGTTTAGTCCGTTGGGTCATTTTATTTGGTTATTTTTAATATTTTACCCAGGTGCTGGGTAGTTTTTCTGTAAGTTGCTGGGTCATTTTTTTAACGCTTGATTTTTTTTTTTCTACCCAACCGCTGGGTTGAGCCTGTCTCTCATGAAACAACCCAACTGCTGCGTTACAGTCAAAGCATGGGCTTTTGAGTCCTCTACAGGAGAGAGCATTTCTCAGCCCCGCCGATTTGCACTTCTTCAGCGAAATAAAGGTTTGTATACATTTTATTTCATTTATAAGGTCTTTACTGTCCTGTAAATTGTATTATTTTACACAACGCAACATAAGGACAAGATGTCAGTCAACTGCGTCAGCAGCGGTTGTTTCGCAGGATGGAAATGCCTTTTGCCTTGCATAAAATTAATGGATTTTATTCGTTATCATACTGTTTACTCTTAAAATAAGTTCTCTAATGTCAGTACTGTTTGTTTATGGGCAGTTTTTTTGAGTCAGTCATGGTGTCTTTCAGCTATGGGTGAAACGCGAGGCCACTGTCTTAAGTTTACGGTTAACCCGACAAACATCAGCCTTTCACCGGCTCAGATTTCGGCGACAAACCGGCATGAGAATTTGTGCTATTTTGTTAAAAAGCGATTACAACAGCGGTTGAATACACTTAAATTCATTTAACAAGCATTGTTACAAGCATTGTGCCAAATAACCCAGGATTTTTTAGAGTGCATATAAGACCCTTATTCCTTGGTTGGGGTCGTGTAGAGCCCTTTGAAGCTGCATTGAAACTCCCATTGAAGTCCACTATATGGAGAAAAATCCTGGAATGTTTTCCTCAAAAACCTTAATTTCTTTTTGACTGTAGAAAGAAATGGCATAAACATCATTGATGACATAGGGGTGAATAAATTATCAAGAAATTTTTATTCTGGAAGTGTACTAATCCTTTAAAGTGAATAAGGACGATTTAATTTTTTGACTATTCTAGTAGAGTAGTCTTTCTTAACCAATTTCCTACAGCAGCACTAGAGCTGTGTGGAGTTCTGGCAGCTAAAACGCTGCTTTAAAACATTTAGAAAAAGCCAAGCGGTTTCAGAAAGTGACGTGAAAGCACTGAAGGGGAGAGATGTTTTGGCGAGAGAACAGGCTGCTCTCTGTTTCTTCTCTTCCTCTCTCCCCACCTGGGCAGCACAGCCTGGCAGTGGATGATACGAGCGTTTGGCAGCCTGGTGCTCAGGGCCGACCCCGTGCCTCCACCTCCCGCCTCTGGCTTACCCATTCACCTCCTCTAAACACAAACAGTGCCCTCGGCACAACAATGCAACATCTCTGAACACTGAGGTGAAAAAGATAGCCTGTAGTAGTTTTAAAACAAAGTTCAGATCTCAGAAGTTTTCAATAATGTCTTTAATTTGATAACCTTATGAAGCGTTAGATTAATTTGTTGTTTCACACTTTATAAAATGCAATGGTGTAAAAAAGAAACATGTAATTACTACAACAGGGGCTGTACAAGGCTCTTAAAGAAGCATTTCACCAAAAAATGTTTAATTTGTTGATGAGCTACTCCTTTAATAACAGTATAAATCATGTTTGGATGTGAAATGGAAATGTCCCTCTGGTGTAACACTGTGACTTTAGTCCTGATCAGAGAGCTCCAGGTCCTCAACCATATCTTCATCTCCTTCAGCCACGTCCTTCAGCTCTGTGATCAACAACTTCTTCGGTGCTTTTCCTTTAGAAGACGAAGGTTTCTTCTGGTCACCGTCTGAAACAATGACAAAAATGGGGAACAGATAAATGACACGCTAACTACAGTTTAGACTGTATGAGGAAAAACAAAATTATGCTGGAAACAGAGAAGATTCCTCAGACATGAAGCACAGTGAATATCTAACCCTGCGCAGACAATTCTAGCTCATTACAGAAACATATAATCACCTGAATCATCCTCCTCCAAGTCATCTGCAACCTCTTCATCGTCATCATCATCATCATCGCTCATGTCTGAGAGGTCCTCGAGGCCTTCATCATCCTCATCAGAGTCACCCTTTTCCACTGCAAGATCATGAAAATATTCATTTGCATTCATTTATTTCGTTCAGTTGTAATCCAATGGCCTTACAAGTGATCTTACTGATACTAAGGAAAGGTAAACAGGTTGTTTCATTTGGCATTTTAAAGTCAACGTGAAATCAAAATTCATTGGTTCATGTCAGTCCAAAATAAGGCTGCAACGATTCCTCGATTGTATTGGAGTATTCAATTTTTAAAAAATCTTCTGTTCCATTTCCCCCGTGTCCAGTAACCGGCAAAAAAACCTGGCATTCCACATATTAAACCCATTTAAAAATTTAAAACAAACGCTACGGCTCAATTGAATATATATATGTAGCGGGGCAAAAATCAGCGGGGCAAAAATCTCATGTTTTAAAAGTGATGTTTAATTAGTGCTTCTCCAATAATGCATTTTGACTGTCAGTGTCTTTGATATACAAACAACGTGCTTAAACTACAGCAGGTAATTGTGTCAGATGTGTGGATTGACAATATTAATTTCTTAATTAAAAAAAAAAAAAAGGAATTTTTGGGAAAGGGAAAGGGATTGGAAAAGGTCTTTGAGCTGGGATTCGAACTCGGGACACCCATAGCACAACAGCGCTGTATGTTAGCATGCTGCCCACATGGTTAACGGCGTCGACAAAAGACAAAAGACAAAAAAAAAAAAAAAAAAAAAAAAAAAAATCTGTTGAATCATCAATTAAAAAACCCATCATAGAATCTTTTAGTCAAGTTTTGTTAACAAAAACTGAAAACAGCATAGACTAAGTATTACTTCTGCGGCTTTTCCATATAATAATCACAAAATTCAATTTTATTCTAAAAACTCAAACAATAATGTGGTGTTAAAGACTGCTTTAGCTGCCCCAGTTGTAGCACAAAATAGACATAAATGAAAAAAAAATCTGAGAAACCTAAAATGATTCAATCATGGAAAAAGACAGCTTGTAAAGAAACAGCTTCTAAATAAATGTTACCTTACCTCAGGAAAAAAAAATTTGTCATTAAAAACAGCCTTTTGCTATTTAAAGGGACAGTTCATCCAAATGAAAAAATAAAAATTCTGTCATTAATTACTCATCCTCATGTCATTCCAAACCTGTAAGACCTTCGTTCATCTTTGGAAAACAAATTAAGATATTCTTGCTAAAATCCGAGAGCTTTCTGACCCTGCATAGAGAGCAACACAACTGACACATTTAAGACCCAGAAAGGTAGTAAGAACATTGTTAAAATAGTCCATGTGACATCAGTGGTTCAACTGTAATATTATGAAGCTATGAGAATACTTTTTATGTGCAAAGAAAACAAAAATAACAACTTTATTCAACAATTTCTCATCTTCCGTCAGTCTCCACCACCATTCACAAGAGTACTCACCATGGGGCATGCTCTCGAATTTCATCAAAAACATCTTAACCTTTGTTCTGTAGATGAACGAAATGTCTTATGGGTTTGGAACGACATGAGGGTGAGAGACTGAATTTTCATTTTTGGATGAACTAACCCTTTAAATTTTTGTACACATCTCAGTTTTTATTTGAGTGCTCATTATTTAATTTATTGAGTATTAAACAAGCTATTTTCAGTTTTGGGTTTGCTAAATTAAAACTTCTAAAAAGTCTGTAAGTGAATACTCATGGTTACAATGTAACATTTAACGTTTTAAAGACAATCTACGCACATGAATTCCCATTTAACACACTCAACAGAAAGAGCTTGCTTGATTTTAGTGGAAGCATTCGTCTACAGACTAGACTACACCGCAGATGACCTACCCATGCTGCTCACGCATAGGTTACTATTTACATGACAAAAATAGAGGCTAGCTTCTGACGGCAATTTAGCCTGGCTAATCCAGAGGTGTGTGTGGGAGTGTCTCGTGCTCTCTGAAGAGGACGGGGTTGAAATCCCTGAGCTTTGAAGTGGGATTTGATTAGATGCTGCCTGGGAGGTGAATGGCAGCACAGACACCTCCCCAGCCAGGCACCCTCCACCCTAATTACCCAGCACACACTGGAGCCAGCCAGAGGGGGGAGCCGAGCTTAACACCAGGCACACACCTTGCTGCTGAGAGGAGCCTCATGCATCTTAATATAACTGGCGACCGGCTGACCGGAGAGTTCAGAGAGGGTACAGAAAGTCCACCAGGAGCACGAGGCAAAGACTTTAATGACTGCTTGCGGCCTGATCAATACAGTGAAAATGTAGGAGGGCGAAAAAAAAAAATGTATCAAAGACACAATCTACATGTTGCTCTCAGCACTGAAAACAGCCTTGACACAGCAACACTGAAAATGAGGGTGTTTACAAACTGTGCAAACACACTTTAAAATGGAGAAACCTCAAGCCAAGTCTTTGAGAACGCTGATAGCATTAAACAACCTGGCACACTGCAGCCACAACAAAATAACAAACACGACTCAAGAATATTAACAGGCCAAAAGCAGACCAAACCAGCAGGTTGTGAAGCACAGCAAAACTTTAGAAACAAACAAACTAGAAGTTAAAAAAAAGCCATCAGACTACCTCAAAATAGTGATAAAAGGATACAGCACATTAATTAGACAATATTGGGGCAACCTGAGTTTACTGGAGCTTGGAGATTAAGTCTGAGATTTAATTAATGAATAAAATTAAATGGAAGAACTATTCATTTTAAAGAAGTATTTAATACTTCTTAATTAAAGAAAAAATAAAAATAAAAATTGGGGTCAGTAAAAGCCCAATTCACAAAGGCTGAATGTATTTGATCAAAGATACTGTAAAAACAGTAATTTGTGAAATATTATTAAAATGACTGTTTTGCATTTTAATATATTTTAAAATATAATTTATTTCTGTTATGGCAAAACCAACGTCAGCGACACACAAACCTTCAAAAATCATTATAATATGCTGATTTGGTGAACAAGAAAGACTTCTTATCATTGTTAATGTTATGTGCTGACTAATATTTTTTGGAAACCATGATACATTTTTTTTTTTTTAATTTCACTTTTTTCCCCAGGCCTGTTAATAGTATTACTACTACTAAATAAAATTATTATATTTACCAGACTTTTTTTTTAATACCAGAATTTATTTACCAGAAAAATGTAAATGCATAACAGTATTTCTGGGAAAAAAAAAAAAAAAAAAAAAGTAAAATAATAATAAAATATATATTATTTTAAATAAAATCAACTAATCAGAGATACCTTTGATTTTATTCAATTTTACAATTTAATGAAACTACTAAAATGAAAACCAGAAAATTAATAGAAAAAACAGAATTTGGTAAAAAAACAACAACAAAAAAACAAAAAACAAAAACATATTTCACAGGCTCTTAAAAATTTAATTTTTGTTAAACTTAAATTGCTGTTAAATTGTGTAAGTTTCATGATTTCATTTAATTAGACATACTTTTTGATTTATATTTTTGTAACCATTAAAACAGGCTGGAAAAATTTAAACAGAAAAAATGGATTTTGAAAAAATATTAATTTCTTTTAAAAAAAGCCTGACCCCTTCTAAATGCTAGTGTCTATGAATTTCTTAGATTTCTTTAATTAGTGAAATGAATGAGCCTTCATAAACCATTCTAATAAACTGATTTGCTGTTCAAGAAACTATTATTATTATTATTATTGCCATTATATATATGCTGTTGTTCTGAACTTTGTACTTAAAGAAACCTGAAAAAAGTTTTCAACAACAACAATAATAATAACAAAAATAATAAAATGTGATTTGAGCAGCAAATCGATTTAAAAATAGATTTAAACAGTTATTTTAAATAGTAAAATATGTACAAAATTTGTACTGTTTTTGCTATACTTCGAAACAAAAAAAATGCAGGCTTGGTGAGCATAACAGACTTCTTAAAAAAAAAAAAAAAACTATTCAAAAACATCTGACTGGTAGTGTAATAATATTACTAAAAGGGGATATTACTACTATAAAAAAAAAATACACAAAATATAATGGACATTCTGTGTTTTAATGTTTTAAATGAAATATTATGCACACTGAGCTAGCTGTCATTAAATTGTATTTATATTTGCATTAAACATTGCCCATCAGCAACTGCTTGACCACTACGTTAACCTTCCTCAAACTCCAGCACAACCAGTCGCAGTAACAACCTAGCGTCCAGAGTATGGACATGTCAATACTGGTATGTCATGTGAATGTACATGAATGACATTATAAATAATAGTCTCTTCCTTCTACTTCCACCGTTGTCCCTCCCAAGCCTCTTTCCTCACTACGGTCACACCAGCCGCTAATACTAAATCTCTGCCATGTGACTGCCATAAAACCAACTGCAGAAGTGAAAATGTCTTCATCAAAAGTGTTGAAAAGCAAAATATATTTGTTGGTTTGGAAAAGAAATAAAACAAAACAACAAATCAAGAAGAAAAAAGGGCTTTCTGTTTGACAATATGCAACCGAGACCACAAATTAATATATTAAAGGTCACGTGACTGTGTTCCTCGGGTCTAAGCGCTGGAGGTATGGGGCCAGTTAAGCCGTGTGGTGAAGGAGCGGCCACTAACATCTTTCCAAGTGAATGTTTTGAATTACAAACCCCCACTGGGATCCAAGTATGCAAAAAAAAAGCTTCCTGTAAGAGAGAACAGCGTAAGAGAGAGCGAGAGACAGACAGAATGAGAGAGAGATTTGTAGGGACTCCACACAATGAGCACCAGATGTAAAAAAAAAAAAAAAAAAAAAAAAAAAAAAAAAAAAAAAAAAAAAAGCCCTTCCTCTCGCCTCCCACCTCCATGGGACTTTTTCCGCGGCTGTCGGCCTGTCGGCTCAGGGGCGGGAGGAGTGGGAGAGTGTGGCATGTGTCCGACACATGACCCAGCACACAACTCCAGATATAGAGTTAAAGAGGAGAGGCAAGTGCACGTCTGACAGCTGACCTGCCCTCTACTGAGATCCATTCACACAGAGAGACAGAGAAAGAGAGAGAGAGAAAGAGCACGAGGGAGCGATATTGGGCTCACACATCTGAAATGTATTTATTTGGTGCATTCCCTAGTAAAAATGAATATACTTTAAATACATTTATTTCATATTAGGTATTGTTCAAATCTGTTACTATATTTACTGACATATTGCTTGAAAACTTACTGATATCAAAATTAAACTTTACTTGAAGTACTACTTGTGCATTTCTTAATATTATTCTTAAATGTGTTTTCATGTCACTATAGATGAGGATTGTATGATCTTGGAATAATATCAGTCTTTAAAGTCCCCATTAAATCAAAATTGAAGGTTTTTTTGGCTTTTAGTATGAATATGTTAGTCTTAAAGGGGTCTTCGAATGCCCATTTTCAAGTTGATATGATTCTTTAGGGTCTTAATGAAAAGTCTATAATATACTTTGGTTAAAAATTCTCAATGGTTGTATAAAACAACACCCTTTTTACCTTGCCAATATCAGCTCTGCAAAAATCATCCCATTCTGGTCGAGGCTGCTTTAAATGTTAATAAGCTCTGCTCGCCCCGCCCCTCTCTTCTCTCTGTGGAGTGATGAGCCTGTTTACTTTAGCCGCATTTAGCCGCTAAACTTGCTAACTAGCATGTTATTAGGAAAGGTGATTGCAGAGATTCATAAAAAAAACCCTTATACTCACTTCTGCTGTAAGTGAAGCTGGATCACGAATGATTTGCGTGAACGTAGATGCATTTACGTAGATCGGGAGGCACATTCCCTTAACAAACAAACGTAATCCACTGCATCTTCAGCGGCTCAGATGTCGGGAGTAAATGACGACCACTAGGTTCATTATTACATCCAGCAACACAACACCCCAATCACTCAATCGGAGATATTCTTGTCTAACTTACATCCCTGCTCTGGCATCGAACAATGGAGGTCGGACTGTTACAGCTGATCTGAGGTAAGACGCTCATGTCAATCAACTATCGTGGGAGCGGCCTCTGTGGGTGTGACGCCACAACATCAGGCATCTGAGAATGGCTCGATTTGAAAAAGGGGATATTATTTTTACAGATTAATAAAAAAACCACTGCATGGATTTTTATCTTTATAGGGTAATTTGTACATACACTGCCAACACATAGTAATGTTCAAACAACATGAAAAACTGAACTTTGCATCCGATGACCACTTTAAGGTTATCTATAAACTACTGTGCTCCAAAACAATGACAAAATTTGCATTTACAAGGTATAAGCATTCAAAACTTAGTCTCTCATTTTTACCAATATGGATCAATGATTTTAAAGACATTTCACTTCAGCTTCTCAAACTTTCTTTCCAATCAAACGCTCTCTAGATTCTGAATCATCCCGCCCTCATACAATAAAAAGTCGTTGCAGCTGCGGCTGAAATCGGTCACTTGTTCACAGAATTAGTCATTTCTGTCACTTGTTTACAGAATTAGTAATTTCTGTAGGGTGAATGGCACGTAGTGCACTATATAGGGGATAGGGAATGCTTCAGACAGTGTAAATATGTTTTCTATTGGGGTAAATGAAGTCTGGATTTGCGCTCTGTCATGATCCACCGCTGCGCCCACACAGTCAGCTACGGTCCAAAGACACAGTAGCACGGAGCATATCATATTTGTGAATCAGCGCAGACCATAAAATGCATCAGATCCATTTGAATTCTACACAAAATGGTATGTTTTATTGAAATATGGATGAGATTGTGCTGACGCATGCTGCTTTAATGAGCTTAACAGCTCTGGCACAAGCTAATATAAACAAAACACTATTGGCTATTTAGAAAAGGGGGCGGGACTGTTTGATATGCTCCCACTCCCTCTCTTCTCGTTTCATTTGAAATTACGTCTACACATAGATTAATGCAGCATGTTTCAAAGCACTTAAGTGGACCTTTAAATGCAAGACATTTAAAGTGTACCTGTAGTATATTTGCAATAGTTCCACTTTAGCACAAATATATAAATAAATGTAATAGAGTTTCCTGCTTCTACTAAAAAGCTTCTAAATGTTTAATATTAACTGTAAAGAATTTTTTTTATTTAAAATTTTCAAACCTAACATGAAACCAAAATTATCTGCTCATGTTATTGGAATATATAAAGAATATTTAAAGGATTAGTCCTGGTGCCCCTGATTTTGAACGTCCAAAATATAGTTTAAATGCAGCTTCAAAAGGCTTGAAACGATCCCACCCGAGGAAGAAGGGTCTTATCTAGCGAAGCCCTTTAAAGCTGCATTTAAACTGCATTTTGGAAGTTCAAACTCAAGGGCACCATAGAAGTCCACTATATGGAGAACATTCCTGAAATGTTTTGGATGACAAGGGGGTGAGTAAATTATCTCTACATTTTTGTTCTGAAAGTCAACTTGAAAAAAGCTGACATCATTAAGTCCTCTTATTTTTCACCCCTTTCCCATTTAAGCCACTTGTAAGTCGCTTTGGATAAAAGCGTCTGCTAAATGAATAAATGTAAATGTAAATGTAATGTAAATGTAATCCTGTCATATAGAGACCACTTTTACAATCAGTTGAATTAAGTGCCTTAAATTTTTTCCCTTAAAATGTGCTTAAGATTTTCTCACCTTAGAATTACATCAGATTTCTAGAGGTTTAGAATTACATCACAGCAGTGAATGGGTGCCGTCAGAACGAGATCAAACAGCTGATAAAAAAATATCACAATAATACACAAGTAATGCAAGTAATTTACAAGCTGCATGTTTGTAATAATAAACAAATTAAGATGTTTTAAACTTTAAGTCACTGCTTTCAACTAAAATACAAGTCCTCTATTCAAAAATATTGCTTTCTCCAGTGAAAAAGTCCTCTTCTCGGAATCAAGTGAGAAAAATACACTGATCAAGCATGACTTACAAGCCAAAACAGTTTAAAAAAAAATTAACTTTTCACTGAAGCATTATTATGGATTTTATTATGGTTGTTTTGACCATAGATAACAGTTTAAAGTTTAATTGTCTTAATGAGGGATTTGTTTGTTATAAACACAACGCTTTTTACTTCGCAAGGAGTTAAATGATAAACTGGTGTGTGGATTGCTGTGATGTTTTTATTAGCTGTTTGAACTCTCATTCCGACGGCACCCATTCACTGCTGAGGATCCTTTAGTGAGCAAGTGATATAAAGCTAAATTTTGCCAAATCTGTTCCGACAAGGAAGCAAACTCATTTAGATCTCGGTTCCCCTGAGCAAAATTTTCCAACAAAATTTCATTTTTGAGTAAACTATTACTTCAAGCATTAAAAAAAAACAAAGTTAATAAATATAGCTGCACTTCAACAGATGTGTTAGGTTTATATTTTCTGTTTCAGAACTCATTCTGAGATGAGAATCTTCAGACAGCACAGTGCAATGGACTACAGCCTCCCAGTGACAAAGAAAGGCATTACAGGAAAGCAAAACTCTAAGACTCTTTCCCACTGCACATGTTAAACATGGTTTATACATTAATTGCAATATAGGAACAGAGTAATACATTAACATAAAGCCTTACCTTTGGATTTGAACAGGTCGTCATCATCGTCGTCACTATCAGACTCAAAAAGACCCTTGAACTCCTTCTTGTCAGCTTTCTTCTCTTCAGCCTTCTTGCGTTTGATCTCAGGCAGATTCAAATCCTCCATCTAAATTAAAAAGCGATGGGAAAGAAAAGAAAAAAAGATCTCTAAATACTGTCATTAATCAAAACCGGCAAAAACATGAACAAAACACTCCAGACATAACATTAATGAGAATATAATGCTGATGAAATGATTGTTTTTTCATTTCAAATCTAGTTTTAGACTAAATCTGGCTGAATAGAAGTGGAAGTGTTTTTCCCAGCTGATGTACAATGAGCTATTCTTTGAGTTTCCTTCCATCTCATTAACATCAGATGTCAGAAAATGAGTCACTGTTGAGACTGATTATATATTATATTATATTATATTATATTATATTATTATATTATATTATATGTTATGGAAGTTCACACATTTAGGAATCAACAAAAGATAATAAAGTTGTATTATTCTCTCCTAAAAACATAATGGGACATAAGTATGTGTGTGTGTGTGTTGATGGAGGAAGTGGCAGAGGCAGTAGAGGCAGGAGGGAGGCAGTGGTAATCAGATCTGAGCGTGGGGACTCGGTGGATCAAAGCCTGGGACGCAGCCCTGAGCGCTATAATACTCTTCCTGTAGCACTAGCCCTGCCGCCTCCTCCGCCAATCTGCCGCTTCCTAGACGCCAACACTCCGCCTGGTGTCATCTCCATTATCTCCCCGTGGACACGCTCCAGCTCCACACACATACACGAACACACACAGTAGGTGCTTTCACAGAACCAGCACTACGGTTTTCACAAAGACGATCACATCTGTGCATTTCATATAAGACTGCCATTAAAATAACACTGGGATAAACAATGTCGAAATATATAATCCAAATAATATGATTGTTTCTAAAGATCAAACTATAGTGCTGCAATGACGCTCTCACTGGTAAAACATGAAGGATCTGTCTAAATCCAGTTTCCGCTGAAAGGTGTGGTTTGGATTATTTGGGTCTAATGGTAATCATGGCTGTGGTTTTGGCTTTTTTACCCTTTCTTTTCCAGAGATCTCCAGCTGAATCTCCTTTTCACGAAGTTTCTTCCACTGGCTGTAATATTTAGTGAGTGGAGTGCCTTCCTCTGCTACCTGCTTTTCCCAGGCTGCCTGTAAACACACCAAAATAAACACACAGCGAATGTTACTGCATGTTCACCCATAGGAGAGTTAAACAAAAGGGATCTCAATACACATTCTCAACAAAATAAAGCCATAAAGTTACTCGAAAAGTACAATTGTTAGACATGATGAGTACACACAGGCCTGCTCTGTTTTGGTGGATCAATAACACCCCTCCAAAAAACAGAGCAGGTTTGGAACTTTTCAAAAACAGAAAGATTGTAGGGTGTAGAGTCACTATACTCTAAAGTGTATTGATGAAGTATCAATTGTAGAGGTCCAAGAAGCGAGCCTTGGTGCACACCATTTCTCCGAAACGGCAAAAATAAGTGGCTGACAGAAGGATATAGGGGCAGGGGAGGGTGAAAGAGAGTGAATCCTTGCCAGCCTTTCCTTAAAGGTCTTTGTGGATGATATTGATCAGGTAAAATGAGATTAGCTGACCTCTAAATTCAATAGACCGTAATAAATCTCGACTTCAGTCTACAGTTAGCGAAACTTATTTATAACAATTTGCAGCGGTTTGTAGGATAGTGAAAACGATCAAAGCTAGAAAAGGGCGCAATATGCTCCTTCCTTGATGCAACAGACCCAAACAAAGCTAACAGATGTGTACATGACCAGCGAGGATGAGCTCCCTGGCAAACTGAGGGGCTTCATCCTTTGAAGCATCTGTTCAGCTACTGCTGCGCACATTCTGGAAGGAAGTCCTGATGCGATCACTCAGCACTATGGTGCTGAGGCTGAAAAGAACCGCAAGAAATCACGACACAATGGTAAACATGCTCCCGATACATTGAGTACTGCTGTTCAAGCAGAATAACCAATACAATTATTATAAATAAATAATAAGCAAACAATAAGTAAAATAACTGGCCATTTAGTGTGTTGCTCATTATTAACTTGCATACTGGTAAAATAAATATATGTAAATATAAGTATACTACCAGTCAAAAGTTTTTGAACAGTAACATTTTTCATGTATTTTTTTTAAAAAAGTCTCTTTCGTTCACCAAGTCTGCATTTATCTGATCCAAAGTACAGCAAAAACTTTTTGAAATTTATTTACTATTAAAAATAACTGTTTTCTATTTGAATATATTTCAAAATGTAATTTATTCTTGTGATCAAATCTAAATGTTTAGTCTAATTATTCTAGTGTTCAGTGTCCATTATAGAAATGAATACTTTTATCATGTGACTGAAATTAAAAAAAAAAAAAAAAAAAAAAAAATCAAAGGAATAAATTACATTTTAAAATATATTCAGATAGAAAATGGTTGTGTTAAATAGCAAAAATTTTACTGTTTTTGCTGTACTTTGGATCAAATAATTGCAGGCTTGGTGAGCAGAAGAGACTTCTTTTAAAAAAAAAAAAAAAAAAAAAAAAAAAAAAAAAAAAACATTTAAAATCTTACTGTTCAAAAACTTTTGGCTGATTGAGTAAGAAGAGACCGAGTAAGACTATTTTTTCTTTTTTTATTGAAATAAAATTAAAACTGAAACTAAATGAAAATTAGAAAACTAACCTTCGCAACTAACTAAAGTTTAACCTGAAGTACTAAAATTGCTAGCTGAAATAAAACTTTAATTAAAACGGAAATAAATGACAACTATTTAAAAATATGTATATATAAAAAAAATAATAAGAAAATAAGAAAATTAAAATAAAAATGAAAAAAATCTATAAAAATAAAAGCCAATTCAAAATATTAATAATAATAACAAAACAATAACACTAGGTAGATAGATATGCATTTATTTAGCCTCTGTGTGTAGTGTTAGGATTAGGGTTAGTATTAGAGATGATGGAGGCACTGGTACCATCCACAGAGACAGATATTTGTTTGTTGGACTGATCCATGCGGCTTTATGCAGCTGTGCTGGCGGCAGTGCCGGGTGAGAAGTTTGCCATGCCACCCTTGTTACTAAAGGACATCTTTCCCGCTGGCCAGAGCCCAGCGACAGACGCACCCCGGCATGGTGCCATGCTGTCTGCATGCTCTGCCCTGCTGCATCTCTCCCTACGGCTCAACATTACACAGAGGAGAGACACAGACCCTTCCACCCCTCCTTCATTTCAGTCTTAAACGGCCTTAAATATTTATCAGAAGCACGAGTCGGTCCAGAGACAGCGAGGGGCGGGGAGGAGAGATGAACGGGCTGTGCGTCGGCAGGGGTGACAAATGAGAGCGGAGATGGAGATGAATGGAGCCGAGATCTCGCCCCAGAGAGGAAGCAACTTCTCACCTTCTCTCACAACCTTCACCCCTGCCGTCCCCTCATTTTTTTTTTCTCCCACCAACTCAATCATTATCAGCCCAGTCAGCACCAGGGTTATTACTGTTAACTGAAACGGCTATGAAGACAAAAATCAGCATTAAAAAAAACAGTTCACTTTCTGTATACAATGTTTAGAAATCTGAATTTTAGAATTTTGAAATAGGTGATAATAATAATATTAATATCATAGTTATTATTATTATTATTATTATTATTGGACAATTACTATTATTATTATTATTGTTGATGTTAAAAAATAATGAAAATAACTGATCAAATTAATGTATATTATTTCTTAAACATTAATAACATTTTAATAATTATTCATATAAAATTCAATATACATTATTAATTATAACTAAATATGGATAAAACAACACTTAAACAAAACTTTAAAATAAAAAAAAATCTTTATATACTAACACAAAGTAAATACTAAAAGTAAAGCAAAATTAAAACAAAAAAATAAAAACAGTGACATTTTCAAATTATAACTAAATATGGATAACACAATACTGAAACTAAAAAGAAAAAGAAAAAAAGAAACTAAAAAGAAAAAAAAAGACACCAACACTAATTAAAAGTAAACTAAAATTAAAACAAAAATAATAAAAACTGAAATTTTGTAATTATATCACTAAATAAGGATAAAACTAAAATTTACAAACTAAAATACTGAAACTAAAATTTTAAATAAAAAGAATTATACACCAATACTAATTAAAAGAAAACTAAAATTAAAACAAAAATAATAAAAACTGACATTTTCAAATTATATAACTAAATCAGATCTGATTTATAACTAAATTTGAATAAAACAACACTGAAACTAAATTTGAAAATAAAATATACATCAACACTAATTAAAAGTAAACTAAGATTAAAACAAAAATAATAAAAACTGAAATATGGATAAATATGGATAAAACAATACTGAAATTAAAATTTAAAATAAAGTATAGAGCAACGCTAATTAAAAGTAAACTAAAATGTAAACAAAAATAATAAAAACTCATTAACTAAATATGTGTAAAACAATACTGAAACTGAAAACATTTATACACCAACATTAATTAAAAGTAAATTAAAATTAAAACAAAAATAATAAAAACTAAATTGTTCTAATAACAACTAAATACGGATAAAACAATCCTAAAACTAAAATTTAAAATAAAATATATACTTGTATACCAACACTAAGTAAAAGTAAACTAAAATTAAAACAAAAATAATAAAAGCAGCGAAATTTTCAAATTATGATTTAAAAAATAATAATAAAAAATAATTTAATTAATATATCTTTTTAATTCTATTAAATAAAAATCAAACTGAAAGGAGGAGCTGTATACAATGTCTAGAAATCGGAATTCTACAATTTTTAAATGAGTGATGATAACAATAAAAACAACAACAACAACAACAATAATAATTATAATAATAATATTTATTATTAACATTATTATTAATAAACAATTAGCATTGTTTTTATAATTATTATTAAACTATTATTATTATTATTATTATTATTACTTAACAATTCTGAAAATTATTTACTATAAAATCAATGCATATAATTTATTAAATACAATACACATTATTGATTATATAACTAAAAGTAAACAAAATAAATAAAAATAAATAAAATTAAGATTTATTAAAAATAAAAACAGTGAAATTTTCAATAACTACAATAATTCTGTTTAGCGAGCACAAAATCTGCTTCAATCCAATCTACTACTGGACTGATGTTACCAGACGCTCGCAGACGAAGCACTTAACGTCTGCTCGTCCCCCTCTGAGTCTCTCACTGAGAGAAATGGCATTAGAAAGCTTTCCGCTCCATTACTTTCATCTGCTCTCACATCCGCCACCGACCCTGCGTTAGGCTACGGTCGTAATAGCATTCCGTGCCATGACGGCCATGTGTGTCTGTCTGAGGACCTGTGACTGCACTTCCTGACCTGCAGGTGGTGTGGTCAACTAGGCTCCAGGCCAACCGCCACACGCTGTTTTCAACTGACCACAGCAACACACACTCAGATGTGTTCACACGTAAACACGCAGTGCTCCCAACAGGCAAACACAGACCAAAACTGTGGGTGACCAGCAGTCACCTGCGAGGGGACGGAAGGCAGGGTGGTGTTTGAGGTGGGTGGAAAGAGGAGGAACTGCAGGGATAACAGTCTGCTTTTACAGCTAAAATAAACATCTGACTGCCATGTCTGGTCCCAAAGCTCACAAGTGTCTGACTAGAAGTGCTGTTATGGTCACTGTGTAATTGGAAAAAACTCAGAGTGGAGAAAAAAAAAAAAAAAAAACATCCTTGGTTTGACGGAATTAATCAAAACAAATGGATAAAAATGTTAAAACTCACTCAATGAGTGCCAAAGCAGTTAACACATCAGCTGTACTCAGAGCTACAGAGACCTCAGTGTATGTTTTTAATTCCTGATTTATCCACCTTATTCTTTAACGTGGAAGTAAGCCTTACGGATGAGACTTCTGGTTCATTAGCCACCATAGGGAAATAATGACAAGAATAACAACGTGCAGTAAACGGTAAAACTGTTTGCACTACAAACCAGTGTGTTTATAATTAGAACAACACATTAAAATAATATGGTGAGACAGACCAATTTGCAAAATCAAGCAGCAAAAACAAGCTTTGTACAGCGAAAAATAGCTGGACGCGGATGAGGCTAGAAGCTAGGCCCATAAAATTTACAAATGGCCACAAACGCTGTTACAGGAAGAAAAATTGTTTAAAAATGCACATTTTTATTTACAACATTTCTCAAGCTCATTTATTTAATCTTGAAGTACTAAAATAGCTAAAACCAAAATAAAAATGAATAAAAACTACACAGATTTAAAAACACAACAGCTGCTAAAATGACAACAACAACTTAAACCTTAAATTAAAACAGAAAAATATGGAAGAAAAAAAAAGGAAAGCATGAATTAATTTTATTGGTATTATTAAATATAAAATATTCTCTCTCTCTCTCTCTATATATATATAATTGTATATATATATATAATTTTTTTTTTATATTTGTAAAAAATATATAAATATAAAGACCTATACATTTATTATATAGATTTGTAAAAGATTTATTTAAAATAATTAATTTGATTTGATTAAATATTTATGTATATATGTATATATATATATATATATATACATAAACATATACATGTAAATACACACACACATACGTTTATTTATATTAAAATATATATATATCTAAATATAAAAAAGTATACATTTACAATATAAATTTGTACAAAATGTATTTATTAATATTATTTACTAATATATTTATATTAATATTTATATATTAATATCAGTATATTTATTCTTTTACATTGTTATTTTGACACAAAAAAAAAACCGCAAATAATAAAAATTGCAACTAACCGAATTTTACAGGTTTCTGTTGAAAATGTATATTATCTGTGTGGCTTTTTGATACAAGGCCTGCATGTTGCTGAAAGTTTACGAGATGGTTGTAATGCATCCATTTTGATTACATACTTACTTCAACAACAATTTGGTCCGTTCAAGGTACAAAATGATACACAATTTCATGTACTCACCACAGCTGTGACATCAGCCACACCAAAAGTAGCTTTCTGCCTTCGCCCTGTGATGTAGCTGCAGTTCTCCTGTATCTTCTCCAGCAGCTGGCGCATCTGCTTGCAGTAATTGGCCACTTTGCATTCCTTCAAGAACGCTTTCAGCTGAGGAGACCAACATGAGAGAGCATGCATGAGAGACAGCAGGGGAAAGAGCAAACAAATGAAACATCGCAAAAATTATGCGAATATAGAGCAACATGCAGGAAAAAATATTTAACCATCCTCAAAAAGAAACATTAATATATCTATAAAAACTCTTTTAATTCAGCCAATGAAAAGTTGGAATGAAATGGGAGTGGATATTATAAATAAACCTGACTAGGCCAAAAGAATAAATATTCAAAACCGGATTTTTAAACAGCAGCGAGGAGAGTTTGGTTTTGGCCAGAACAGAGGATGTGGCCTGAGTGTATCTGTGTGAGAGAGGGCTGAAAGAAGTGATGGTGAAAGAAGCTGGCTTTTTTCCTACAGCCAGTGTGTTTGTGTGTTGTTACTGTGAACACTGCAGTGTATGTGTGTGCTGTGTTTCTGGGTTAAGTGTCGGGATGTGTATGTTGAGGTGTGAGCACTAAAAGGAGCCATTAAATACAACTGTCGAGCACGCTCCATAACTTTCACTTATTATGACCTGTTGGCGATGTGGTAAATGCTGGTAAGTGAATAAGTGAAAGCTTATTCCAGTGAGACTGAGAACAGTACCTGAATGATGGTGGGCAAAGCAAGCTCAGGGAAGCCAATGGAGCAGGCCTGTGTGTGGAAATACTCCAGAATGAGGTCATACAACTGCTCCACTAGACCATCCTAAAACAATGAAAACACAAACATTCACAAGTCAACACATGGGATGCATTCTTGGCCCAGAAAAATATTACACTGACACAGAAGAGAAGAAATTGTTGAATAAAGGTGTTATTTTTTGTTTTCTTTGCACACAAAATGTATTCCCGTAGATTCATAAAATTACCGTTGAACCACTGATGTCACATGGACTATTTTTACGATGTCCTTACTACCTTTCTGGGCCTTGAACATGGTAGTACCTTTGCCTAGGGTCAGAAAGCTCTTGGATTTTATACCAAAAAAAAAAAAAATCTTAGTTGTGTTTTGAAGACGAACAAAGCTCTTACCTCTGTAGCGTCCCTTGCTTACAATGCAACGCTTACCCACATCACGAATTGACATTTCAACACTAAATATTGGACTTGGAAAGCTAGGATTGTCTGCATTCACATCCTTGCATTAAAATTAGTTTTAGGCCTTCAAATGCATCCATTTATGCTCATTTTTAATTGCTTGATTTGGATTTACACTACCAAAGTTTTTGATCGGTAAGATTTTTAATGGTTTTTTTTTTTTTTTAAAGAAGTCTCTTCTACTCGCTTTATTTCATTCAAAGTACAGCAAAAACAGTAAAACTTTGAAACATTTTTACTATTTAAAATAACTGCTTTCTATTTGGATATATTTTAAAATATAATTTATTCCTGTGATCAAAGTAAAATTTTCAGCACCATCACTCCAGTCTTCAGTGTCATGTGATCCATCAGAAATCATTCTAATATGCTGATTTGCTGTTCAAAAAATAATTGTTATTATTACCTATATTTAAAACAGTTGAGTACATTTTTTCAGGATTCTTTGATGTATAGAAAGATCCAAATATCAGCATTTATCTGAAATAAAAAGCTTTTCAGCAAATCAGAATATTAGAAAGATTTCTGAAGAATCATGTGACTGGAGTAATGATGCTAAAAATTCAGCTTTGAAATCACAGGAATAAATTACATTTTAACATATATTCAAAAAGAAAACTGTTATTTTAAATAGTAAAAATATTTAAACATTTTACTGTTTTGCAGGCTTGGTGAGCAGAAGAGACTTTAAAAAAAAAAACATTAAAAATCTTACTGTTCAAAAACTTTTGACTGGTAGTATATTTTTTTAAACCAACATCTTTGTTCAGAGTTCGATACTGTAAGCACTGAATTTTTAGGAACGTTGGGTTTTAGTTTAGTTAAAAACAAACTTTTGTTACACAGGGCAACAGCCAGTTGCATTTTCAATGTTATGTTTTTAAAAGAAGTCTCTTATGCCAAGGCTGCAGTTATGTGTTTAAAAATACAGTAAAAAATTGTAATATTGTGAAATATTATTACAATTTAAAATCACAGTTTTCTATTTCGATATATTTTAAAGTGTAATTTATTCCTGTGATGCAAAGCTAGATTTTCAGCATCATTACTCCAGTCTTCGGTGTCACATGATCCTTCATAAATCATTCTAATATGCTGATTTGCTGCTTAAGAAATATTTTATTACCAAAGTTTAAAAAGTTTGTTTTCAAAACTTTTATCTGAAATAGAAATATTTTGTTTATAAGATTGTTTATTGAACGTCTTCACAGTTTTTTGATTAATTTAATGATTTTTTTTTTTTTAAATAAAAGCATTAGTTTTTCTTAAGAAAAGAAAAGAAAATCCTAACAACCCCAAACCTTTAAACAGCAGTTTAAATGTAAATCGATTTTAATGGATAACTTAAAAACGTGTGGCAAGTTGGGGACATGCTGGTGGCGTTTACAAATGGGAGGCACGAATTTGGCAGAGTTTGTTTACCGCTCAAACTTTTGTGTCAATCTAACACAAAAAGAAAAAAAGAAGAAAAAAAAAAGCCCAGTCTCAGTAGCGCTAATGTCTATTACAAATGACACCTGTTCCTGAGGTAACAAACATGGAAAAAACAGCAGTTAATCAGTTTTCCCTACACAGAAATGGCTGCCCTGCCCCCCCCACAGAGTATTCACATCTCTACTCAACACCTGGCACACAAGCATTCACACTAATCCTAACCCGGTTTAGTGCAGGGATCGGACCTAAATCCTCTGCCCTACCTAAAATTCACAGCCGCAGCCTTCGCAAACACATTCCTCCACAATGGAAACGGGAAAACCCTGCTCGTAACTGCCCTTACTAGTCAGGAAATATTTAAGATTTAGTAAGTCAGACAGAGATCCCAGACAGCAAGGGTGGAGCGGCGTCTCGGGGGGCCTGTGGCTGCGGTGTCTTGGCCTGGGTGAACATACTGGAAAGCTTCCCCGTGCCAACCAGGAGAGCAGGATAATCCCTGCAGCTTGTGTGGCAATCCTCTTGGCAGCGACACGGCGCGCGGCGCTTTAGCCTGTGTAGCAGCGTGTTCGGGCTTTCATCTCCTAACCTCAATCCAGTTACAGCCAGTCAGCATGAAGACATGACAGGCTCCTGGCCCAGGAGGAGGGGCGATCTTTATCCAGTCCTTTATCTGACGCCTTTAAGTGATTGTTTTTTTTGTGTTTGTTTGATTTTAATACAACTCAGCTCATTATTTTTGGATTTGCACTACCGTTCAAAAACCTGGGGTCTTTTTAAAAGAAATTATACTTTTACTTTTACATTTCACCTTTTAAATAAAGTATAAAAGTAAAGATTTTGAGAGAAAATCTCTACATTTTTAGTCTGTTTCTCACATGAAGCTATCTTACAACTTCAGAAGACTGAAGGAACACAGTCCACATACTTTAGAAAAGGTATCCCTTTAAAGTATTAAACACATTAAAGAGATTTCAATTAACCACATGTGGTAAAACATTAATTCTGACAGGTTCAGTATACATACGTAGTCATAAACTGAAAGAACATGAAGAATTTATGAAGGTCTGAAACTCAAAGAAGTACTGGATGTGTCACCTTATAAGCCTTCTCTTGGAGATTGGTCTTGCTGAGTTTGAGGATCACTGCAAAATTGATGGGCTTTATACTCATGCGGCCTGGTTTCTTATTGAAGTCTTCCTGCTGGAGGATCTGAGGAGCAGAGTGAACAAACAGATACATCAGAGAACAGCATCACAGACATACGTGCACAGAAACACACAAATAAAACAAGACTACAGCAGTAGCCCACTGATTATTCACACAAACAAAAACCAGAGAATGACTCAAGGGCTTATAGTAACTTAAGGTAAACAATCTAACTCAGGTGTACAGACAAGTATTTGGAAAGCCTCTCTGAAACTGTAGCTTCCCATGCAACAAGTGAGTTACTGAAGTAGTTAAACCCTTTTGCAACTTTTGATAAGTATATGAGGCTAAATATAACCTGATATTATACAGATGACCTACTTCTTTATCAAAGGGATAGTTCATCCAAAAATGAAAATTACCCCATGATTTACTCACCCTCAAGCCATCCTACGTCTATATGACTTTCTTCTTTCAGACAAATACAATCGGAGTTATGTTAAAAAAAATATCTATATATCTTGGCTTTTCCAAGCTTAATAATGGTAGTGAATGACTGTTAATTTTTTTTTTCCCAATAAAGTGCACTCATCCATCATAAAAAGTACTCCAGGGGTCAAAAAAAAATGGATGATGTAGGTGAACGCTGTGATGAATGCGGAAGTGATGAACACGGAAACACCACGGTGATAGTAAAACAACACAACGGTCACGAATTAGACATAAAAAACAAGAATTTGTAAAGAAAAATGTTGGAGGACTTTGATATAAGCTTTAAACCAAACTTGGTTCTCGCAAGACTTCCATATTCTCACATACGTCTACATCCTACATCAACTGCTAGAATGCCACTCCACGAGATTATTGTATCTACAGTTTTAAATATGGATATTTTTCTTACATAAACACATCGATTCACTTCAGAAGGCCTTTATTAATACCCAGGGCCATGTGGAGCACTTTTTATGATGGATGGATGGACTTTATTGGACTTCAAAATCTCAACACCCATTCGCTGCCATTACAAAGCTTGGAAGAGCCAGGACATTTTTAAATATAACTCTGACTGTATTTGTCTAAAAGAAGAAAGTCATATATACCTAGTAAATCATGTGGTCATTTTCAATTTTGGGCGAACTATCTCTTTAACTGATCTACAGGAGGAAATTATATGAATGAATGCATAGAACAATAGGTAAAAGGACCTGAATTATCTTGAAAAGAAAATGTAGTATATATATGATTCTGTTAGGGCTGCCCCCTAATAGTCTACTAAACGTTAGTCAATGAAAAGAAGCTTGGTCGACCAAAATTTTAGTAGTCGTTTAGTCGCAGAAAAAAAAAAATCCACAGTAATTGGAAAGTCACACAGTCCGTGACGGACAGATCATTAACGGCTGGTCTATGTGGTAATAAAGTACATCGGGCAGGACATCCGAAAGCTCACTTATCATTCACCGACCTTACATATGTCTTATCATCTGAAATTCTGTATGCATGTAGCAACAACTTTACAAGGCCGCTCAATCTAATGTTAACCTAGAAAAATGTGGGCTATGCAAGTGTCTTTGTGGAGTGTGGAAGCTGAATAGTAGCATGCTCACTGCATGACAGATGGAGGTGCCGGTGCGGTAATTTGCTCTTAAAATACTCGTCATTTTTGGTCATACAGATAAAAGTACTTTTATTTGTGTGCACTCAGAATAACAAGAAAATGTTGTGCTTTTGTAAAATGATTAAAGCAAACAGGATGCGCTTTCTGCCGTCTCGGTCTCTGTCAACTTGACAGCGAAACCATAAAACTTTGTGTATACATGCTTTACAGACATGAAAAATATGTATAGAGAGTAAAATGTCTATGTTTAAATGAACCATTTTAAATAGAAAAATATTAATGCAACAAGTATATTAATATAATAAAAATATTCTCAGATTATGTAATCCGTATTAAACATGCATACAGGCCCATCACTACTGCAGAGATGACGAGTCAATGTCTGCGACTTAATTTCTTAAGCGAAAACAAAGAAAGCGCTAGTTTTTCAATAAATTATTAAAACATTAATGCAGTTTTTCCCTGACAGATTCATAATTATTATATCTGCGCTGCGGTTTTTCTTGGTGCGCTTGAGCATTTATTAGGCTATGTAGGCAATTAAAGGCTCATTATTATGATTTAAATGGTTTATCAATAAATATGCGACTAATAGTTGACTAATGTTTACAACTAACGCCTACAAGTTGACCAGAAAAATCTTCAGTAGAGGGCAGCCCTAGATTCTATCAATACAGCCATAACTGAATCTATTTCAGTCACAAACTGTTTTTTTTTTTTTTATTATTTTTAATAAAATCAGATGAGCAGCATTTATATGGCACGAAAACAAATTGGGTACAAGTTACCAAACAGGGGAACTATATTAGTTAAATCAATAAATACTGATTTTCCACTAAACACATCTAGGTATACCCAACCTAATTTACATAACCAAACCAAAAACAGTGACAAACAGCAGCATGGCATTTAATATTAACATTTGAATGTTTTGCTACAAAGAGACCTGAAAGGTCTCAAATGAATCATGTGTGGGGTTTTTTTTTTGTTGCTGATAATTTACACTACCATTTCACTTGTGGTCAGGAGGAGGGGTGATCTTTATCCAGTCCTTTATCAGATGCATTTAAGCAGTTGTCTTTTCTTTCATTTTAATTTGTCTCTTTCCTCATTAATTTGGATTTACAGTACCGTTCAAAAGAAATGAATAGTATGTTTTTAAGAACTTAACACTTTTATTCAGTGATTTAAAGGATGATTTAAACTGATGAAAAGTGACAGTAAAACTATTTATAATGTCACAAAAATGTCTATTTCAAACATATGCTGTTCTTTGTTGAACTGTTTTCAACATCGATAATTATAAGAATGTTTCTTGAACACCAAACTAGCATATTAGAATGATTTCTGAAGGATCATGTGACACTGAAGACTGGAATAATGATGCTGACAAATCAACTGTGCCATCACAGAGAATAAATTACACTTTTAAATATATAATAATTTTAAATATATTGAAAGAGAAAATTGTTATTTTAAATTGTAAGAGTGTGTCACAATATTGCTGCTTTTACTGATTTTTTAAATCAAATGAACGCAGCCTTGGTGAGCATAAGAGAATTCTTGTAAAAACAAAATCTTACAAATCTCATTAAAATGAATCAGATTTCTTGATTTTAGATTTCTCCATTTTCTCTATTTATCGGATTTCTCTGATCCTTTATATTACTTTATTAAAGCTGGAAGTGCCGAACTTGACATCTTTAATTAATAAAAAAACACTTTTCTCATAATCCACAACTAATAACCGAAATATTCTGTCACTCCAGCAAACAGTCAGACTTCTCCCATAACCCTCTTTGCGCTTCCGCATTTGAGAACAGTTGAAAGTGCTTGACGAGGTCATCTGGAAGCAGCGAGGGGTGTGTGTGTGTGTGTGTGTGTGTGTGTGCTCATGGACGGCCGGTCTGTGCAAACAACGGATGTGGTGTCGGCCTGCGGGACACAGGAGGAAGTGGTGGCGCATGGTCCCAACCTGATACGCTCAGGGTCTACTGCAACAGGAAGCTTGAAATCATAGAGCACAGATAAAGAGAGAGAGGAGGAGAAAGAGCGGGAAAAGAGAAAAATAAAGAGAGAGACATGCCCTACTCTACTTCGCCGCACGCCTACTTTTCAACATGAGCGCGAAAACAGGAAGTGGACTGCATCACAAATAAACACAGGGAGCAAGAAGGGGGTCGGTGGGAGTCGCCACACTGACAGAGGATGTGGTCTGCGCAACACGTTTGAGAGCTGAGTGAGAACCACAGACCTCCCTCGTACGCACACGCATACACACACATACGGACACACACGTACGCTCTTCCCCCCCAGGCTTTATCGCAGTATGGTCAGGACTGGTGGGAGATCGCAGCCAAGCAGTGACCACCCCCCCTCGTCCCCATCCCTCCCTTCCGTTGGTCTCGGCTGCTGTCGCCTCCACGCTTCTATTCTCACAACAGCTGTCACCGCAGGGGCCCACGCCAGCCACACACAAACACACACGTTTTGTCACCCGCCTCACACTGTGGAAAATGTTGACAGTTTGTGACCTCTACTTCTCCCAAAAACGAAGACGCGCAGCGTTCGCACACATTAGGATGCGCATTCATGCAGACCGCACACTCTGATCTCTGGGGTCTTTTATCTTTCAGGCTTTAATTCAAAGCTTGTCGACCGTTTAGGTAGCATGTCTTGTCTTACTTTTTTGGGGTTTCATTTTCCAGTAGTGAGTAGGTGGTGGGTTTTCTGAACGAATTATCTGTATAATTAGGCTCCACCAGACCCCAGTCAGATGTGATATTTGGGGGCGTCCAGGTTGTACAAGTTCTTGTGTTCAAAAATCATACGAATTATGATTGATGTTAACATTGTTGTATACGTTGGAGGTTTTATCCATCAGGAATTAGTGGATAAATGTGAGTTTCCATAAACAGCTAAATGTGTCACTGTTAACATTAGTTAATGTGTTAACTAACATTAACGAACAATGAACAATATATAGTATTTATTAATCTTTGCTAATGTCAGTAAACAAAATACAGTTGTTCATTCTTTGTTCATGTTAGTTCACAGTGCATTAACTAATGTTAACAAACACATAATGCATTAGTAAATGCTGAAATTAACATTAATTAAGATTAATAATAAATGTTATAGCAGTATTGTTCATTCTTAGTTCACGTTAACTAATGTAATTAACTGATGTTAACTAATGAACTTAATTGTAAAGTGTTACCATAAGTATTTTATGCTCACAAAAAATGTATTTATTTGGTTAAAAATACAGTAAAACCATATTATTATATTAAAACAATAATATAATATTAAAATATCACTTTTTAAAAGAACTGTTTTCCATTTTACAACATTTTAAAATGTAATTTATTCTTGTGTTGGCAAAGCTACATTTTCATCAGCCATTACTCCAGTCTTCAGTGTCACATGATCCTTCAAAAATCATTCTAATATGTTAATTTCCTGTTTAAGAAACAATTCTTATTACCAATGTAAAAAACAGTTGCACTGGTCAATATTTTTGAGGACATTTTTTTTAGGGATGGGAAATACATGTATTTGAAATACAAAATACTATTTTGTATTTAAATACTTTTGAAAAAAGCACATGTATTTTGCATTTAAATACATTTAATCTTATTATTTTTGTATTTTCAAAATACTTAAGGTACTTTGCCAATCAACCTTCTTATTAGACAGCTGATCTCCTGCAGGAATGGGCAGTATTTCAAATACATGTATTTAAAATACTTTTTTGTTTTTTATATTTAAATGTATTTTGTATTTTTTGTATCTTAGTATTTTTGAATAGTTGTTGATACAGGAAATCTGCAGTCTAATAAAGAGGTTGATTGGCAAAAAGTATTTTATGTATTTTGAAAATACTAAAATACTAAGATTAAATGTATTTGAAGTAAAAAAAAATTTCTTTTTTTTTCAATCAATATTTCATTTTTGGCTGAACTATCCCTTTAAAATGTATTCATTTATGAAAAATGGTGGATTTGCTACAAAGAACTACTTTGATGGTAATGGAGTTAAAGGATGAAGACGGGTAACTTATTTCCATTTACAGCCAGCAGCATAGGCACAGCACACTGTTAGCATGCTAAACCCATGCATTTCTTCATGAATCTACTTTAAAAGCAACAACATATTAAAGTTGACCTCACAAATTGACCATTTATCTGGTAGATTTCTCATATGAAGAATTCTTATTGTACTTCAGATGTGATGAAAGGTCAGTACATGGACAAGTCTTTTTATAGTTAACTGTAAAAAAAAAAGTGGGACAACCATGATGACAAACGCCGTGGGTACAGCACTCATGCCCAAACCACGTCCACCCACACAGGAGCCTGTTTATTCAAGGCAGCCTGCAAGACATCAGAACAGTTGATGACGGCATGATATGCCAGTCTCACCTCTAGCAGGAAGGGCAGGGCAGGCACGAACGTCTTGGTGTTGGCAGACAGCAGGATGATTGCTCTGACACAATGCATTCGCAGAGGATAATACCGGGAGGTGGGCACAAGCCTACAAATACACACATAAACACATAATGAAGCCGTTAATGACTTGATGGGGTTTAACTGAAAACATTAGTTTCAAATAATGTGGATTTTTAGCATTTTTTTAATAGTTGAATTTATCTTCAGTCTTTCGTTAGATCTTCATTTTTGCAGGCAGAAAAGTAATGTAGTATTCGGAGCTTAAGTCATGAGCTCAAATCGTTACTCTGAGAATTGTAAACTTAAATGTGGCTAAGGGCGCCACCTGCCGGTAAAAACACTATCAAGACTAACTCATAATGGTATTTACAGAGTAGTTCTCTGATAAAAAAAAATTGTGATCCATTTAAAACAATATATCTATAAATTTAAAAATAATAATACATAATTTAATTTTTCTAAAAAATATATTTTCTATTGTAATATTCACTGTAAATTAGACTACTTAAGAAAAATAATAATTGTACTTTAAGAACACAGTGTGGTGCTTCAAAAATGCAGTTCATGCTTTTGATAATCACACTAAGCTATATCGCAATTTCAAGTTGATTTTGATTGATCATGCAGCCCTACATGACAGTTTTGTCTCCAAAAATGACAAAAAAAGGCACCATACTGGCCAGTATGACTCATGTGATATACTCAGTGGGTAAATATCTCCATAATGATTCTGAGCAAAAAAGCATAAGGCAAAAAAAAAAAAAAAAAAAAAAAAAAAAAAAATAAAAAAACAAACAAACAAACAAACAATCAGTCATACTTGATGCAGCCAGTGATGACTTGACACAATGGGTAGATCAATGGCTCCAAAACTTCACTGGGGTAAATGGTGCTCAATACCCGACACCACAGATACAGACAGTGTATATATTGCCAGTTATACACAGATTGGTATGTGTCCTGAGGAAGCACAAAACGGAAAAATACACAAAAGCTCACATCTTTTCAAAAAAATATATTGAGCAATTTTAAAAGTGAAATTTTTTCTTTGGAGCAACAAGCACAGATAAATTATTCACAATAAATTCAGGATTAAAAAAAATATATATATATACAGTCAATTTTATTTTCGTGTTCTTCAAATAGTCAAAAATACAGGTCAAGACTTCTAACTACCTTCTTCTTCAAATTCATGGCGTTCCTGAGGTGGATGGCTAGCTGACGGATGTAAATAAAGGTATGCTGGTAAGACACCTGTGTGTCCAGTGAGTACATCTCAGCGAGAGTCCGCTGCATGAAATTAATCATGGGAAGAGTGTTGGGTGATGTGAACTTGCAGTTCTTTACATAGGCGATGTACATTTGCTGCAAACAGAAAACTCAATGTTAGTAATGAACTGTGTATAATGAATATCTTTATTGGTATTTCATCATTACAATTAAATTTTATTTTGTAAAAATGATTTTATTCAGCAAGGACACTTTAGTATGGAAGCACGTTTCCGGCGTGCTGAATAAAAAATAAAAAAGCTAATTGTGACATTTACCTCAAAATTCTGACATTTTTTCTTGCAGAAAAACGTCAGAATTGCGTGAAAACTAAAAGTGAGAATTGCAAGACAAACTCACAATTGCGAGAAAAAAGTAAGCATTGCAAAATAGAAACTTGTATTTGTGAGAAGTCATTTCTTGCAATTGTGAGTTTATATCACACAATTCTGACTTTTTTCTCACAATTGTGAGTTTATATCTTGCAGTTGCAAGTTATTAAGTCAGAATTGTGAGATATAAACTCACAATTCTGAGAACATAGTCTTTTTCCCCCTCAAAATTGGACTTTATAACTAACAATTGTGAGTTTATTGGGAGAAAAAAGTCAAATTTGTGATAAATAAAGTCAGAAATGTGAGTTTATTTGTCAGAACTGCGAGTTTATATCTCACAATTCTAAAAAAAAAAAAAAAAAAAGTAATATAAAATCAGAATTGCGTGAATAAACACAAAATTGCAAGACAAACTCACAACTGAGAGAAAAAGTAAGAATTACAAAATTCCAATTCATTTTCACAAGAAAAAAGTCCAAATTTTTTTTTTGCAATTCTGACTTTATAGCTCGCAACAGCGTTTATTCACGCAATTCTGAAAAAAAAGTCAGAACTGCGTGACAAAAGTCAGAATTTGTAAGAAACTCGCAATTGCAAGAAAAAAGTCAGAATTGTAAGATACAAATTCGTATTCACAAGAAAAAAGTCTGAATTTTTATTTTAATTCTGACTTTATTTCTTGCAATTGTGAGTTTGTATCACACAACTCTGACTTTATAACTCGTAACTGCATTTTTATTCAAGCAATTCTGACTTTATAACTCACAACTTTTTTCCTCCCCAAAATTGAACTTTACAACTCAAGTTTATATCTCACAATTCTGAGAAAAAAAGTCAGTTTCGCTAAAAAAAAAAAAAGTCTTGCAAACTTGCAATTGCGAGAAAAAAATCTGAATTGAAAGATACAAACTTACATTTGCAAGAAAAAATGCCAGAATTATGAAATTCTGACTATTTCTTGCAACTGTGAGTTTATATTACGCAATTCTGTGAAAAAAGTAAGAACTGTGAGATAGAAAGTCGCAATAATCCTTTTTTTTAATTCCGTGCTGGAATACAGGAAATAGTAACAGTAAAGACATTAATAATTACACAAAGGATTTCTATTTCAAATAAATTGTTTAAACTTTCTATTAATCAAAGAAGCCTGAAAAGGTATTACTGATTTCACTAAATATTAAAAAGCTATTTTCAACATTGACAATAAAGAAAAATGTTTCTTGAGCGCAAAATCAGCATATTAGAAAGATTTCATGTGACACTGAACACTGGAGTAATGTCTGCTGAAAATTCATACATTAAAACATAGTTATTTTAAAACAGTTATTTAAGTTGGAACAACACTTTAAAATTTTACTGTGTTTACTGTATCTTTGATCAAATAAATGCAGCCTTAGTGACCATAGAAGGCTTTAAAAACATTCATTTAACCCTTTACCCATTAACTGTCACTCCCCATCTTGAACATAGACATGAAAATGCACTATCCAAAGTTAAATTTTTATAATTCATGAACGAAAATATTTTGTAATATGATTTTGATGTACAATTTCCATGGTAATGCAATGTCTAATTTTAAAATGGTTTTCAAAGGATGAATTTTGAGATTTCAGGTGATACATAATTTCTTAAGATGTCTATTGCGTGAAAGTCTTTTTGTGACAAAGGTCAGAACTCCTATTATGACGTAGATTTTTGAGGTGCACTCATGTCATAAATTAACCTATTACTTTTCCTACATAATTTGTAACACAAAAGAGTGGTAAAATATCTATTTAGGAGTTTTAGACCTTCCCAATGTTATGTAGTTTGACACGATTAGATTAGGATTTATTGTAATATGGTGAAGTAAACTTAGGCATCCCACAGAGGGGACGGTGACAGTTAAATTAGGCCATCAGTCAATATTTAACTTAATTTAAACTATGTAAGCAATTATTTTTTGTCAACTCATATTCTCTAACTGCTTATGTTATTTTGAGAAAACAACAAATATATGACAATACCGCTGTAATGCACATTGCAGTCAGGAACATTAAGTACAAAAGAAAATCTCATCACATGGGAAATAAACTGATAATATGCTGTAAAACCTATCTTACCTTAAGAACAGAGTTTAGGTAGCTTTCCTGTTTGTGTCGGCAGATTTTGTTGAGAGCCAGGAATGCAAGCACCCTCACAGTCTCCTCTCCTGTGCTCCAGTGTTTGATCAGACTCTAGTGTCACAAACAAAAAACACCACAGATGCTGACTTTTTTGTTGTTTGATTAAAAACATCCATCTCAGTTCACTGAGCACCATTTCTGTCTAAGTCAGTGCCATCGATTTGCAGTGCTTACTTTGAGTAAGTGCCTGCACTGTTTTGGCTGACACAGGTAGTACGGCACCATCTGGTTGGCGTGACGGAGAACTGCAGCTATGACTGTGGCCTGGGTTAAACTAGAGAGGAGCTGAGGATAAAAAAGAAAAAAGCATCACATGTTAGCACTGGGATTATAGAACCAACTAAAAAGTAAATGACAAAGTTGTGGGGGGGAAAAAAATCTACCTGAACAACACCAGCAACATACATCCTAATATCAACCTGATTGTTCTGCCACCTGGGACTTGAGGATGGAAGTATTAATCTGAAAGTACAGATCAGCACAATGTTACAGGAAAAAAATCCGACTGATTCAAACATCTTTCTGTACAGCAGGAGGAACAGAGCTGTTACTTTTTCTGGCCTTTCTCTGGATCTTTCAGCTTCAGCATTCTGTTCAGAGCTGCATGCATGTCCTTTATACAGAACAGGATGAGGGAATTGAATACTGTAATGGGAAACAGATAGAGGCTGTCAGAGAGCACATTACACATATTCAGCTCTGTAAGCAAGTGCCCTAAATAAGCCGGTTAGTTACCCGCGCTGTCTGAGATAGTATATCGACACTTCTCCTCAGACTCGCCCTTTGTTGTAGCCACGGCGGCCTTGAAGGCTTGTGTGATGTCCCTAATCAATTTTGTCGTTGGCTCTTTCTGGAAAGAAAAACATTAAAAAAGATTCAATAAAGAGTACTAAAGCATAAATCAAACCAACCAGCTCCCAGATGAATCACAACATTACAAACTTTGATTTGAAGAAAAAAAAAAAATATACATACACACTTGCACGCAAACACCAAAATCTATTGTACTGAAATAGTACTGTAATAACGTAAAGAATAATAAACAAACAAAAAGTTTGGGATCAGTAAGATTCTTTATATATATATATATTTTTTAAAAACTTTTCTGCTAATCAAAGCTGGGTTTATACAGAAAAAACAGTAATATTGCAAAATATTATTGCAATTTAAAATAGTGGTTTTCTATTGTAATATACTTTAAAATAGAATTTATTCATTGATGCAAAGCTGAATTTTCAGCATCATTACTCCAGTCTTTAGTGTCAAATGATCCTTCAGAAATCATTCTAACATGTTGATTTATTATCAGTGTTGGAAACTACTTTTGTTGCTTAATATTTTTTTGGAACCTGTGATATTTTTTTCAGGATTCTTTGATGAATAAAACATTACAAAGAACAGCATGTATTTAAAATAGAAATTTTCTGTACAAATATACACTACAAAAATTTGGGGTCAGTAATTTTCTTTCTTTCTTTCTTTCTTTCTTCGAAAGAAATTAATAGTTTTATTCAGCAAGAACAATTTGAAAATCTGGAAGGGTGTAAAAAAAATCTAAATATTGAGAAAATCATCTTTGAAGTTGTCCAAATTAAGTTCTTAGCAATGCATATTACTAATCAAAAATTACGTTTTGATATATTTACGGCAGGAAATTTACAAAATATCTTCATGGAACATGATCTTTACTTAATATCCTAATGATTTTTGGCATAAAAAAAAAAATCGATCATTTTGACCCACACAATGTATTTTTGGCTATTGCTACAAATATACCTGTGCTACTTAAGACTGGTTTTGTGGTCCAGGGTCACATATCAGAATGATTTCTGAAGGGTCATGTGACACTGGAGACTGTGAAATAAATTATATTTTAGTATATGAAAATAGAAAACTTTTTACAGTTTTTTCTGTATTCTTGATCAAATAAATGCAACTTTGATAAGCATAATTTCTTTAAATAACATGATTTTTTTTCTGATCCCAAACAAACAGCTGTACTTTGTGATTATATTTTTTTTTTTTAGGATTCTTCTTAATATCAATTTAATGCATCCTTGCTAAATAAAGGTAACAACTTCTTCAAAACAAATTACTGACCCCAAACTTAACCAGTAGTGATGGGATCCTTACTCTTTTGCCACAAAGTTCATTTCACTGATTGGTGGTTCTTTACCAGAAATGACAATATCTCCCCCTTGTGTCAGTTTCAAAACCTACAGCTAGCCATGTCAATGGAAAAATTTACATTTGAGGGTTTTTCAGTGTAATTAAATTCACGTTAAAAAAAAAAGTCCACATCACAGCTTCAAAGAAACGGGAAAAAACACATTGGTCATCCACTACAGTTAAGAATCCACTTTTGACAATGGATAAGAGCTCACACTGATCATCTGGAAGTTTGTAACGAAAAACATACTAAATAAAAGATGAGATTAAGTTACCCTGAGTCCAGTTCTCCAGTTCTCAATCATTGCTTCTGTGACTTTGGTACCTTCTTTAGGATTTTTCCCATCCTTTTTTTCCGATTCCTCCTTGTCATCATCATCATTGGCTTCCTAGTGTCACATAAATACTGTGATTTTTCAACATTCTAAGAGAAACACATACACTCACATAGGACGAACTAAATGACTGACCTCCAGTTGAGAAGGGAGTTTGTGGTACATACGCTCCTCTTCATCCTCCTCCTCATCTTCATCACTATCAGAGTCATCAAAATTCAGAAGCTTCTGGTCATTTTGTTGTAAAAACTCATAGAATTCTGGGTCTTTGCTCTTGAGGGCTGACAGCTGGTCCTTGTGCTCAGATGCCTTGCTATGCTTTTTGACAGACCTGCGACACAGTTGATCAGAGTTAGATCACCGGAAATACAGGAATTGGTATCTCACTAGTTTCCTCCAGTGCTAAAAATACTGCCAACATTTGTAGCAAAGAATGGGAATAAAAATGGGACACTAGAATTACTATTAAAAATCAAAAGCCACACTTACGTCTTCTGAGGTGCAGGTTTCTTCACCTTCCCTTTCTGTTGTGTTGATTCCTCATCCTCACAATCATCTTCCTCACCAGAATCAAACCCAGATAACATAAACTCATCCACGCTGAGTTCCTCCAACTTCCTGCACAAACATAGATGGCACAAGACCAAAGCATTGAGATTTTGTCCATACTTGCGTCCATACTATGTACATTGTGTTTGTTTGTTATATTGTTTAGTTCGCTTGTTTTGTTTACATGTACACTAATGCTTTATGAAACACCCTTTTATATAAAGCAAATACATTTTAGCTATTACACAGCTTCTCCAATGCCCCCCTTCATGTAGAATAAAACCACTCATTCTAGATCAGCAGTTTTCAAACTGTAGGCCACAAGGGAGTTTAGAAAAATACCGTGTAACAAATATTAATAGTAATGAATAATTGATTGACATATACAATACAAAATTGATTAAAGTAATTATATAAAAAAAATCCTAAATAAATAAAATTTTCCTTTGATATAAATAAATTGATTTAAATAAAATTATTTAAATAACATCACAAAAAAAAAAAAAAAAATTATACATAAAATCTGATCTAAAACTAAATATTTTCCAAATACATATTTTTCTAATCATTAATGCAGCCTTCATACACGAAAACACATAGCCGCCTTTTAAATTTTAGAATAGGGTCCCTAGCACGAGAATGATCGTATTTGGGGGTCCATCCATGGCATCTAAAAGACTGAAACCCCTGTTCTAGGAGACCGACATGTTTAAAATCTTCAGCATGACTAATATTTCTCAAAAATACTTTTTATTTCCTAATGTGTAGAGCTTTTTTATTAGCAAAAATGACTCAATTGTGTCAACAAGGACGCATATTTAGATAACTTTCCTAGTGAAAATATCAAGAATGTGATTTAAAAATTACATTTAAATCACATTAAATTACATTTACAGTTTTAAAATATTTAAGTTATAACAGCAAACGTTTCTTTTCTCAATATTAGACTAATATTCAACCAATAGTTTAGCTATCACATGTAATTTCAGTACACTAGAAAATGACCATTTCCAAACTCATTTTAAAGCTGATTATAGCGGGAAAATGCAAAAATCACTTCAGACTCAATTATTATTTATTTAGTATCAACACGACTATGTTCTACCCATAAATCTTGAATAATACATGCTGATTTCTCTAGAGACAGCTGAATATTAGCTCATCAGTAGCTAAAACTAGCTAGCTATCGTCAAATATATATTCATATATAGTCTTATGAAGTGAATTGAGCTCTGACACTTCCGTATACAGTTAGAGTCACTATACTCTAACTCCAGCAAAAATATATGATTACATATACCAACTTAAATAGCTAATAATGGGACATACCTCTTGTTTTTCCCTGCCATGCTGGATAAAAACGTGCACAGGGACGCAATACCCACAATGCTCCGCTTTCGGCAGCTCAGCTGAGTTGATCTCTTGTTTGACGTTGCGTTAAACACAAAACAAAAACGAAAACCCACAGTCGCTTTAATTAAATATCACTATGTATACGTTTTTAATTCCTTATTATGTTATTATAAACAGATTATTTGCCTTTACATATAAGTAATACAGGATTTTTTTTGCCAATTACAGAATGTTTTCAGTCACTGACAATATTATATATATATTTATATATAATATATATATATATATATATATATATATATATATATATTATTTATATATAATATATATATATATATATATATATATATATATATATATATATAATATATATATATATATATATATATATATATATTATATATAAAATAACTCACTAAATATCTCAAATCCACCGATATAGGGGCTGATAGACAAAGCACATAGACTAGCTCCGTTGCTACAACAAAGCCCAAGCATATTTGTTGCGGGCGTGACATGTTCAACAGAATATAATTTTTTTTTAGTAATGCCGATCAGAGCTGAGACAGACGTCTGTTTTGATGCGACATGTGATGTAGCATGTCAACTAACCACGCACGGCTAAATAAATCACTACATACATCAAAATTAATCATCACACACGGACAAAACTGGAGAGAGCGCTTCACAGAAAGAAACGAGTCTTGTCAATCAGACACAGACGACGGCAGGTGAGTTTGGATTCTGATCTCATCCAGACCGAATTGCAACTGAATCACCTGACAATAAAAGCAGCATTTATTTATTTATCAGTTAATTTTTACCTTTCAAAAATATGCGATGTGCAAACACATGCTCAGCGTTTTAAAGCTGTAGCTTTATGAAATTTCTTTATTGCATTGTTGTGCTCTTTGTCCAGACATCAATTTGTCAATTGAGGCATGTTAAAAGCTCGTGCATTGAGCACTGACGTTTCCGTTTCTGGTGCCGTAGTTTAATAAAGCGTTTGAAGTACGTTATGAGGGCTGAATGATGCGTTTCATTTGTCAGCTGTCAGTGCAACTGATTTGCACAGTATCGCCTTTGAACAAAGACAATATGAGATCACCCACTATACGATTCCTATTATACTGTTAAATAAGGCAACATATTCCTCTATTGTGTGATTTTTATGTTGCTATTGTATGTACGTGGACAGCAAACATTTATTTCCTCTATGCACAATGAGCTTTAGCAATTTCCCATTCGTGAACGATTCGTTGTTTTCAGTCTAAGCTTCGAATCTTTTAAAAGAATCGGATTAACCGTATTGACAGTCCCACTCTGAATGATTCGAATTTTCTATCGCTGAAAGAATGAACTGATAAGATTAATTCTAGTGAACGAGCATTCAAAATGTTTTTTTAAATGAGAAAAGGCATTTTTAAAATAAAAAATCACCTAAAAAGTAATAAACAGCAATTTGTGCCAACATATGGTTTATTTGGAATATTATAAATATTATAAAGCGTGCAATATGCACCGCAGGGGTGTTGTGTGAACCTAGTTACGTCGTGACGTAAAATAATTGCTGAATTGTTTTAGAACCGGTTCTTTGAAACTAACTGTTTAAAGGAACCGATTCGCAGAAAAGATTCGGACTTTCCATCACTCGCTAACTGTAGTTAAGGTGGCGTGATTTGAGAATTGTGTTGCAGCTTTTAAGCATTATAGAGTGGTCGTTATCAAATTGCTCGATGAAGCCTTGTTCATTGTCATTTGGATGTGAGCGGTTTTATTAGAGCCTCGTGTAAGTGCCAAATAAATAGAAAAACACACATCCGGAGCGACCTTAAAAAGTGACGTCAGCCTCCAGCACTCATGCGGCTTTCATTTACGTCAACAACACACAAGCACCCAAACTGAGGCTTTATGCATTTTTCATATGAACTCTGATGCTCAACCGCTGCATTCCAGGATTCAGACCAAGATATTCTTCATAAAGCAAAAAAGCGAAACTAAAGGAAAAGACGTCCGTTATTTCAGGTAGTGCTAGTTATACACAGTGTTATTGTGCTGCATGACTTGTATAGCACAGAGGAGGAGGGGAGAGATGCTCTGTCTGGATGGCACACTGTGTGCTGAGTCAGATTTAATGATGCTGGGGATGTTTGTAGGGATTGTCTTTAGCTGAACAGTAAACTCTGGAACCACTTGTCTAGTATGTAGGAAGAAAAGTGCAATTTCTCTATGTTATTGTATAATCCGGTACTAATATTTCTGCCAATACCAGTTACTACAACTATTGCTACAACTGTACACTCATAAAAATTAAAGTATTTTCTCCTTGGACATGTAAGAAGCTTTTAGACAGTGTGTCATATTATTATAGTCATGTTATATTATTTATTTTATTGTTTTAGCTTATTTGAGGTTTTAATCTAATACCAACGACTTTAGTTACAGAGTTTTGTTTTAATTGAGTACCTATTGATAAATGCATCAATGTCTGAAATGAACCATCATAACACAGCTTTTATTCAGCAGCAATTCTGGAGTGTCTCAGTTTGTTACTGTGTTGAAGGGACTGAGGCATCTGTAGAAACCCTATCCCGAGTGCCCGAGTACAACAAAACTACTGTCAACAGTTTCATTTTGTCTGCATGTTTAAACAGTTTATTATTGACCTCAGGTTTCCGACCGCAGTGTTTGCTTTGTATAACTAAAGGTTTTATACATCTGAAACCCCACAGCCATTTTGTGGACAGCCACATGACTGCTGGCTGTAATCCCGAGCCTATGACTCCATGCACTTTTCATGCTCTTTCACCTGTCGTCTGTTATTTGGAGTAACATGAGTAATGCTTTAGAGTTGGAGTGGCATTGTTAGGAAAACAGTGCCTTATAATCATTCTATTCATCAAAACATCCCATTCCTGGATGCTTTATTTGATTTGACTTAAAATAGTGTCCGCCTCAATACTATTATAGACGAGGTGGCATCTTGTAATCCCACCTTTGTTGACTGGATTGCTATTTATCACCCTCTTTTAAAATGTCTCACGCAGATCCATCCCACTCAAAGTGAAGTGTATGACAGATACCAGCACATGCTATCGTGGGCACCTTGGTTTCTATAGTGATGATTTTGATGGAGAATTGAATGTGTGCAGCTGGCTAGCTGGCCAACTCATCACGACGTGTCCTGGTCCAACCTTTCCATACCACTGGTCCTTTCAGCTGGAACACGGTTTCATTTTTATAATCAACCAGCCGGTTTATTTATTCAGTGAGTGTGCCGGAGAGAGCAAATTTAAAAAGCTTTCAAGGCCTCGGGCCAGTGAGAAAAGGCCACTGACTATTGAGGAGCAAACCATATGTAGCTGTAAGCTGTAAAATGAGTGGGAATTTGTGAAGTGATCATTTTCATGATATTTAATGCTTGAGCGATTCGGCCTGGCTCGCTTCTCCCATTATGATTCTGTACTCGTTGTTCAAAATGCCTTGAAGCAACCATTATGCTGTATGGAAAGGAAATGTGAAACAAGAAAGCACAAATTAAGATGGATTTACAGCCTGGCGAATAACTCTAGAGGTAATGCACAGACGTTAAACATGTCTAACAGCTAATTAATAATTAGCTTTAGCTAAATGAGAGTTCTTAAAGACCCTTGTGAAATCAGTTTTTATTTCCTTGGCTTAGTCTTGACATATTTCCTATTGAAAAAGGAATTTTGCAGATGGTATAGAGTGTAACAGCCTGGTTTTGAAAGTAAAATCTTATTTATTTTCTCCAAGGAGGAGTTTATTTTATGAACGATTAAAGATAGACCTACTGTGAGCTGTGAGGTTAATCAGTGGTATATGATCATATGCTTTTATGGATGTCGCTCGCAATGCTTTATGGGAGTATAGTTATGTAGGGCATAAGGTGGTGCGATATATATGTGACCCTGGACCACAAAACAGTCATAATTTTTTGAAATTGAGATTTATATCTAAAAGCTGAATAAATAAGCTTTCCATTGATGTATGGTTTGTTGGGATAGGACAATATTTGGTTGAGATACAATTTGAGAATCTGAAATCTGAGGGTGAAAAAAAATCAAAATATTGAGAAAATCACCTTTAAAGTTATCCAAATGAAGTTCTTAGCAATGCATATCAAAAAAAGTTTTATATATTTATGGTAGGAAATTTACAAAATATCTTCATGGAACATGATCTTCACTTAATATCCTAATGATTTTTGGCATAAAAAAATCAATAATTTTGACCCATACAATGTATTGTTGGCTATTGCTACAAATATACCCCTGCTACTTATGACTGGTCTTGTGGTCCAGGCAGGGTCACATATAGTCTACGATAATGTCGTAATTATGCAATTTGACATTAACAAATATATAGCAAAAACAAAACAAAAACACACCTAGAGAGTGCAAGCATGTACACATAATGCAGGTTAGACTAATGTGCGTGTGCGTTTAGAGTTCATGCTTTCACTGCGTGATTTAGTCTATTAAAATACATTTAGAATTCCCCTAAAATTCAAAATAAGGGGCAAATATGTGCCGTATGACTTTTATGTGTCATTTATATTTATATAACCTGATATAGTTAATAGGACACAAAGAGTGAAAATTTTTTTCTTTAAATATTAGCACGATTTCAAATGTGATATAGATTTATATTTTGTCAATGAAAAAAGTTTCAAACAAAGCCACAGTAAAACTGTTTTGTGTCTCTGCATCACACAGCGGTGTTTCGTTACTGAATCAATCAGCCGTTTGAACAAATCAGTTGAATGAATGACTCAATGACTCACTCATGCAGTGATTTGCCACCACCTACTGGTGATTTTAGATTTATTTTTAAAGTATATTTTCCCTTTTTTCCCCAGAACCATTTCAAGTTTCAGTATTCAATTTTTTTTAATCAAAACATTATTTATGCATTTGTAACTGCAGGTTAACTGCATTTATGTCCTGCATTATTTAAAGATTCTGTATAAAAGTCTCTTCAGATGCAGATTTTGTGCCACCTCTGCATTGCAAACACAAATTTTGTTGATACTTATTTCATTTTGATGGGTAACAGCCTGTAGTGTCTTACTGTTTGAATTTAGTGATTAAATTTAAGAATTTGACACAAAATATGATGCGCACATTTAATGAGGTTAGTAAAATTGGGCTTAAGGTAAAAATGCCCATTAAAAAAAAAAATTAAACCTAACCAGTTTAAATGAAAAATTAATTTTTGTTACTCCTGTAAAATAACAGCACAATAACACACACCATAAAATATCATCTGTTTAGAGATATCAACAAAATTGCAGAAAATAGAGATATTATTTTTTTTGTTATTATCGCACACCCCTAGTAGGGAAGTACACAGTCTTGTACCTTTGTCTTTTTGCCTGATTTTTAAAGCCGCAAATCAGATATTGTAATATTAGTTGTTTTTCGTTCATTGCTCATAAATCTTTAAAATCCCTTTAGGGAAAATATTTAAAGAACCAAGGCCACTGAAAAAGTAGTCAGGTACAGTTACATCCGATTAGGGGGCGGGGCATTTAGAGAGCATTTGACTGGACAAATATCTGAATACTCAGCTACTAGAAGTGTGTTGGCATATAGACAACCTTCAAGCTAAAAGATGTAAGCTAAAAGCTCACAAAACTCTGCTTGATTTCATAGGTTGTTTTTCTGTCTTCCTGTAGTGTCTTAGAGTGAGGCCCAGGCTTCAGCAGGCCTCGGTGAGCACCGGCATGATGGAGGGGGGTATGCAGCTGCTGAACCGGGATGGCCACAGCATCTCGCACAACTCCAAGCGCCACTACCATGACTCCTTCGTGTCCATGAACCGCATGCGGCAGCGAGGCCTGCTCTGCGACATCGTGCTCCATGTGGCCAACAAGGAGATCAAGGCGCACAAGGTGGTGCTGGCCTCCTGCAGTCCATACTTCCACGCCATGTTTACAAGTAAGTCTTATTCTGTTACTATTTTAAAGTTTTTTCTGCAGGTATCTATTAAAGATAATTTCTGTGAGATTTTTGGAGCACGTTACCAAATAGATTGTTTCAAAGCTAACACACATGAACTAAGTCACAAAAACCAATTTTGACTTCACACGGTCTTTAAGGTGTATTGTGTATTGTGTAGTGTTTATTCCTGATGTGTACATTACCTCAGCTTCCTTTTCAAAGCTTTCCTTCCTTCCTGCCTTTTGTCATCACCTAATGTTTTTTCCATGCTTTATTCTCTTCCCTGTCCTGGTCTCAGGTCAGCAGGTGCCTGGTTTTTCCTATTGCTCGTGTGTCCCGCTGCACCTCAGACTAGAGTGTGATGGTATGAGTCAGGACAGTGTGGGCTCTTCAGAGCCATGACTATTCTGAACTTACCATACACTACATCTACTAACAATGCATTCATTTAACTCCATTATACATATCAAAACTGAAACGGCTTAACACTACATGCAGTGGACTAATTTGTTCTCACACTGAGTTTCTGCATTTCTCTTATAGGGAACGCAATTTTTTAATGTTTGCCAACAGTGTGATGAAAAATAATATCTTAATAGAAATGTGGTTAATATTGTGTATTTAAAACACAAAAAGTAGATCTTCTCTTTTCTTTCATAAAATGACATTACATATGCTTTAAGATTTTTTTGAGTGTAAAAACATGTTAATAAAACATTTTTTAAAAGGTCTCTCCCGTAAGATTTTTAGAATTATCATCATTGAATAAATTAGAAGATTCTATTTGATTTTTATCAGTACTATTGTTGTTACTTGCATGTTTTTGCCGAGTGATTGCTTCTTATGAAAATGTTACTTTTTTCAGTAACGAGTTATCAAACAAATTACTGTTTCCCCCGTTACAACGCCGTTACTGTTACTGACAATAAAATGTGGCGTTACTATAATTTTCACGTTGCGTTCTTCTTCTGAGGTAAATTGTGGCTTATTCCTCTCAGCGCGTCTTCTTCCAGAATCGAAAAGAAGCCGAGATGAACTTGAGGAAGTTTGTTTACAGAGGCGATGTGGGCTTTTACCTACATGTTCGCGCATCTCACGTGGATGTTCAAATTGTGAAAAGCGGAGCTGCTGAAATGATACTGTTAATATTGCCATGAAAATAGTCATTGTTGCTGATACGGCATTAAAAAAATAAACAAATAAATAAGCTTCGTTAGTCAGTAGGAAATATGAAAAAGGTGTTTGTGTTGAGTACAGAATTTGTCAAAAAAGTTAGATGATGAAATTTAAGTGATCTAGCGATTTACTTAGTGTGGAATCTTATAGTGTATTAATATTTTCGATTAGCTTTTGTGTTTTTATTGTACTTCAGGTTATTTCAATTAGTAGCCATGGAAATATTTAAGTTTTTCATCTAATATTTCTATTTTGTTTGAGCTTAAATAACAACACCATTTCAAGGCTCGTTCATTTATACAGTGATTCCCAGTGTCATGAACATCATTGAATGTTGTCAACACATTAAATTCATGCAAAGTTTATGCAAGTTTCATGCAAATGATTAAATGTGGTGACAACCAATGGGAATACAGACCGTGATCTGCTGTCTAATAACTGTGAAATCAAGTAGGAACGTCTGCTAGCATCCAACAGCACAAAGACATCCCATCTGTGTCAGATCTTCAAAAGCTATTAGCAGTTGAGCAGTACTAATAACTGTAAGGCATCCAGCAATAGGAACACCCACTTCGACGAACAGTTCAGCCACTCGGCGCCCTCCAGAGGCCACTGTATGTGTGAACGGGCCATTACGGTATCGGCGAACCCCCGGGAAACTGCTTAAATCTACCAGTGTTCTGCAAAAGCCTTGGTTTGAGATAAATTGCTGTGTTGTAACTGCAGATGAGATGTCGGAGAGCCGTCAGACCCATGTGACCCTGCATGACATTGACCCTCAGGCTCTGGAGCAGCTGGTGCAGTATGCCTACACTGCTGAAATTGTAGTAGGAGAAGGAAATGTGCAGGTACGTCACCTTTAGTGTCTTTTGAGGTGCATTCTATATACGACACTCACAATTACCCTGTGTCAAGTTATCTTGTTTGGTTTGTGCGGTATGAGATGTTCAGGTGGTTTGTGCAAACTTATAATTTGCATCTTTGTAAATAAAGGTCTTATGATAAATAAATGTCTTTTGTGCTGTTTCAAAAAAGCAAATGCATACGTGGCAGCTAGTTTACAAGAAATGAACCTCATTAGACTAAAGGTGCGGTCACGTTAGAAAAATTTCTGCAACATTTTTAGTGAAATTCTGTCACCATTGTCTGTCAGTAGTGTAGCGATGCATGTCACGTTTGAGCAGCTTTCTGTTGGTTAATGCAGTAAATTCACACTAAATCAAATTAAAATTGCAAAATCTGCAAAAGGAATGTTTTTGTGCTCATGCGAAATTCCTGATTGTGTGGGTTATTATTGAAATGACAGATTTTTGATCACAAAATTTTGTGAGCAAACTCTAGTTAATGTTGATTCACTTACTTCATTCTAGTTTTCCTGTTTCACCCAGTGTATCTTGTCTATACCTCGAGCAGACCCTGTTGCCGGCAGCTAGTCTCCTGCAGCTCAACGGAGTGAGAGATGCCTGCTGCAAATTCCTTCTCAGCCAGCTGGACCCCTCAAACTGCCTGGGCATCCGTGGCTTTGCAGACACTCACTCCTGCAGCGACCTTCTCAAGTCGGCCCATAAGTACGTCCTGCAGCACTTTGTAGAGGTATCGAAGACGGAGGAGTTCATGCTGCTTCCCCTCAAACAGGTGAGCCATTTGCTTTGAGACAATAAAAAAGGCATAGTTCACCAAAAAAAATGCAGTATTATTATAGCATTTTTATTAGATTTTTTTTTTTTACTTCAGTTTTATTATTTAGTACTAGGCCCCGGTTTCACAGACAAGGCTTAAGCCTAATCCAAGACTAAAATGTAAGTCTAAGCTGTTTCAGTTAAAAGAAACTTGCACTGATCTTAAAATATATCAGTGCCTTTGTTTTGTCTTAAGATCCACACCAGTAATGTTTTTTTTTCTAAGGTACGTTTATAAAAAAATTACTTAAATATCCTAATTGAACTATGGCCTAGTCCTGGTATGGGCTAAGCCCTGTCTATGAAACCGGGCTTAGTATTTTTAAATGCTAAGAATGATTTATTTTAGTCTATTTATGTTAATTTAAGTCTTTTAGTTTAGGTTTTACATTTTATATATAATATTTATTAAATAAAGAATATATAATATTTATTTATAATATAATAAAAGCGAAGAAGGACTGGGGCTATTAAGCTCCAAAAAAAAACAAAAAAACATAAAAAGTACATATAATTGTAGGGGTGGGCAATATACACTGCCCTCCAAAAGTTTGGAAACGCCCTAGAAAAGTGGGGTTTTGGACAATATTGGCATGAATCCTTTCACAAACTATGAAAACATTTTTTTTACATAGACAGTTTATACACTAAAAAAAATAAAAAATGGTTAGCACCATTCTAAACTTAATTGGCAATCAATTGTTGAAGCTATTAAGGTGTGCTGACCCAAAAATCTTTTAAAAACCTGGGCCAAGTTTAAACCAGTAACCAGGCATCACAGCTGGCAAAGGGGCATGTCTGACTTTGACATGTATATATTGCCATTATTATGTAATCAAAATGAAAATTATTATTGCTGGTCTTCAATGATAATGTCAAGTTACTTTAATGTATTTGCCCCAAAAAAATCATAAGGATTTATGCTGATATCGTCCAAAACCACACTTTTCCAGGGGTGTTTCCAAACGTGTGGAGGGCAGTGTACCGGTAGACACAATTAACCGGTCAACCGGTAGGGATTTTGACCTATCCTCTCTATTGCAATTACAGGCTCATGTGATGTTGCTGTGGTAGGTGGTCATGAAAACGTATCGCTTGTAGCATTTTTAAGAATTGCGGTTAAAACAAGTAACTTTAAGCCATTGAGACGCAATCAGCAGAGAAAGATAACTCATTTTGCTATATGCACGCACTGTCTGAGTGACTGTTTCTGAGTGTCTTAAGTAAAAGCAAACAGCTGAGAAAAACGTGTAACAGTATATTGGACCCAGGCAGCTCTTAAAGTGACAGCAGTCTAATATTACTGCTGTCTGTCATTCATGTTAATCAAACAACAAAAGAGATAAAATCTCTCACTGCTCTTGACTAAATCATTTTTGTAACTTTAATAAAAAGGAATATATATTTAGTTTACACAGTGAAGAATATGCAGTGTTTTTATACATTTGATGACTTCAAACAATGTATGTAGCATTTCTTATTTATTTGTTCCACTGTGGGTTTTTTTGTCCTATTGCTTATAATTTCATATTCTTTTTTTTAATCACAGACTGTTTACTTGTCTTCAGTGAGTTTTTTTTTTCTTTTCTTTTTTTTTTTTTTTCCAATTTAGGCTAGTATTAATTTTTTGTGAAGAATTGTGAAATTTCTATGGTATCAAAGATGTTGATATTAAAAAGACCTTACTTAAAGCGAAAATAACTATATATTATATATCTTTACCATGAAATAAAATGACTCACTGTGCTGTAAGATTTTGGTCATATCGCCCACCCCTATATAATAGCTTTGTGTGAAGAACAGACTGAAACGCCCAGGGTCATAAAATATTCAAACTAATTATTAACGAAGAAGGAATCAAGAATAGATTTATTCAGGGTGTAAAAAGAGGGGTGTAAAGTGTACCCGTTAAATGATACATAGAGAGTGCTGGGGAGCTGAGCCATAACAATCCTCGGAGGAAAAATGGTTTTAGCTACGGATGTCTAATTATATATATGTCACTGACACCACTTCCTGTCACATTGGCCTTGAGCTTTTTAAAAACAGAATCTCTTGATCTTCTCTCCTCCTCCCTGTAGTCTGGGAAGTCTTGATTCTTTTGACTTAGTCTGAGGAAAAAAAAAAAAAAGACCTGTACTATTTTGAACTTCAGTGCAGGAAGGCTGGTCACATCCTGGCTTTTAAAACACCCCTCACCCTCTTAAAAAAGAAAAACTCCCAAGGTCTGGAGAAAGCTGTCAGATAGAATTTCAATTCATTTCAATGTCAGTTGCTCAGCTGGCGCAGAGTCTCTCAAAATGATGTGGTTCAAATTCTGCTGCTTTTCTCACGGGTGCTCTGGGAATAGAAATGTTTAATCCTCAGAGCTGTAAAAGCCACATGACCATTCATGTTTTTAATATCCCAATATAATATACTACAATTCAAATGTTTGGTTTTCAACATTAATAATAAATGTTTCTTTAGCACCAAATCATCATATTAAAATTAGTGGTGTGCAACGATTAATTGCGATTAATCACATCCAAAATAAAAGTTTTTGTTTACATAATATATGTGTATGTACTATGTATATTATATCTATATATGCATATATGCATGGATATATTTAAGAAAAATATCTTATGTTTATATATATATATATATATATATATATATATATATATATATATATATAAAATATTAATTATATCAGTAAAAATATACATGTGAATATTTTCAAAAAATATATTGTATGTGTGTGTATTTATATATACATAAGTTTTTGTTTATATATGTGTGTGTACTGTGTATATTATATGTACATATACATACATACATACATGCATGGATATATTTAAGAAAAATATTTTATGTGTATATATTAAATATATTTTTATATAATATTAATTATATCAGTAAAAATATACATGTAACTGCAAATATTTTCAAAATATATATTGTATGTGTGTGTATTTATATATACATAATAAGTTTTTGTTTACATAATATAGGTGTGTTTACTGTGTATATTTATTATGGATACGATTAATCGCGATTAATCGTTGCACAGGACTAATTCAAATTATTTCTGAAGGATCATGTGACACTGAAGACTGAAGTATAATATGAAAAAGAAATATGGAAAAGAGATATTTTAAATCATAATATTATTTTATAATTTAACTGTTTTTACTGTATTCTGATCAAATAAATGCAGAATAAAAAGCTGTCAAAGAAAAGTACGTATTTATATGTAATTACATATCCAAAAATTATAATTATTACAATAGCATAATGAAATATTTCCATTTTATATATAGCTCAGAAAAAAAACTGCTTAGTCAGCATACACAGGAACATTTCAATGGCTGTGAAAGCTGTGTTTTTGGCTCTAGATAATGTAGTTAGAGCATTTATCAGAAAGAGCTAACTGGACCATGCTAATCAGCCAAACCTTGACCTCTTCTTCGACTCGAAAAGCTAAAATGTCAGAACGCATTGCCCCACGGAGACACTGATATAAGTGCTCTCTGCGTCAGCACCTTCAATACAGTGTCAATCATCCGCTGAAGTACGCGGTGACAACAGCACGTCTGTGAGAAGCTGAGACAGCTAATCAGCAGAAAGCAGCTCCTGCTCTCGTACGGCACTAATTTCATCAGCCCTAATCCGCTCTCTTCGCGGCAGAGCGTTCTTTTGAATAATCGGAGTGCTGCTGGTATTAGCATCTCTGTGCTTTGAAAGGGTGAAATCCCCCTGCTGTTTAGACACTGATTGGAGGGAACCATTAGCAAGAGGTGGCTGATGACACAGACTACTGTTCTCTATCTGTCTGTGATTCTCTCTCACACTTAACAGCTGTCGTAGGCTGGAGGCTCTCATTGGCCCCATATTTAACCCTGAAGACCTGGGAAATGCTTGTAGCCATGTTAACTGTGCCCTCTGCCCCAAATAAACAAACAAACTGTGACAGAAACACTGCAGAGTCTGTTGTGGTGCTTCTGCAAGTGCAGATTAGATGATAGTATAATGGTAAGCTAAAGTCTAATATCACAACACAAAGAAAAGAAAGCTAATGTGTGCAATATTTACATCACTAACAGCAGCACATGGAATTGCAAAAACAATGATAACGGTTTCCAAAACACTTTTATCAGCCCTTCCTCCCTGTCTGCTATTGTTCAGTCTAAACACTCACTCAGCACTATTGGTTAATTCAGAAGTTGACATGTTGACATGCAGCAATGTTTTGCTATAACTAGGATTTTTTCCACATTTTTTGCATATACAGTTGAGGTCAAAAGTTTACATACACCTTGCAGAATCTGCAAAATGGTAATTATTTTACCAAAACAAGAGGGATCCTACAAAATGCATGTTATTTTTTATTAATTCTGACCTGAATAAAATATTTCAAATAAAAGATGTTTACATATAGTCCACAAGAGAAAATAATTGTTGAATTTATAAGAATTTATAAAAATGACCCTGAAGTTTACATACACTTGATTCTTAATACTGTGTTGTTACCTGAATGATCCACAGCTGTGTTTTTTTGTTTAGTGATAGTTGTTTTTGAGTCCCTGGTTTGTCTTGAACAGTTAAACTGCCCGCTGTTCTTCAGAAAAATCCTTCAGGTCCCACAAATTCTGAGGGACAACTGAGGGACTCATATGCAACTGTTACAGAACATTCAAACATTCACCGATGATTCAGAAAGAAACATGCACTAAGAGCTGGGGGTGAAAACTTTTTGAATTTGAAGATCAGGGTAAATTTAACTTATTTTGTCTTCTGGAAAGTATCTTTTGGAGCTTTTGAAGGGCAGTACTAAATGTCAAAAATATGATATTTAGGCAAAATAAGACAAATTATTAACATCTTCATTCTTTTCATAAGTTTTCACCCCCCGGCTCTTAATGCATCCTTTTTTTTTTTTTTTTTTTTTTTTTTTTTCTGGAGCATCAGTGAATGTTTTGAAGGGGATGGATCTTAAAATCATACAGTTATATTTGGAAAGGGTTCAAAACACAAAAATGCTGAAAAACAAAAGTATTTGTGGGACATGAAGCATTTTTCTGAAGAACAGCAGGCAGTTTAACTGTTCAGGACAAACAAGGGACTCATGAACAACTACACAGTATTAAGAATCAAACGTATGTGAACTTTTGAACGGGGTCATTTTTATAAATTCAGCTGGTACTAAACTATAAGGACATTACTAAATAACATGCATTTAACTCATGCTCTTATTTTGGTAAAATTCTTAAAATTTTGCAGATTCTGCAAAACTTTTGACCTCAACAATTTTAACCCAAAAACAAGTTAACCCAAAAATTCTGTCATTAATTACTCATCCTCATGTTTCATCCCCATGTAAGACCTTTGTTCATCTTTAGAACACAAATTAAGATATTTTTGATGAAATCCGAGAGCTTTCTGACCCTGCATAGACAGAGAGAATACTTTTAATGCACAAAGAAAACAAAAATAACAAATGCCGGCTCAGGCATCAGCAGCACCACACGTATACGTCATGGTACTCTCGTGAACATGCGTTGAAGACTGACACAGAAGTTTTTTTTTCTTTGTGCAGCTTCATAACATTAAGGTTAACCAATGATGTCACACAGACTATTTTAACAATGTCCTGAGCTTTGAACTTGTCAGTTACATTGCCGTCTATTCAGGGTCAGAAAGCTCTCGGATTTCATCAAAAATATCTTAATTTGTGTTCCGAAGATGAACAAAGGTCTTAAGAGTTAGGAACAACATGAGGGTGAGTAATTAATGACAGAATTTTCAAACAGTCTGTTTTTTGACATTATGTGCAGAACACGATGTGCTCAGACTCAAATGGAGCACATCTGTCCTGTACAGTATATTACATAAGATGTTTAAATGCACTTCATTCAGATTAAAACAGCTTCTTAAAATGTTATGTAAACACTTTACTCCAACTGAAACCATACCAGTCAGACATCCTTTAGTTGTTAAGATCGGTTATGAACCCTTTCTTGTCATTTCTGTAGGTGCTGGATCTGATTTCTAGTGACAACCTGAATGTCCCATCAGAGGAGGAGGTGTACAGGGCTGTGCTTAGCTGGGTCAAGCATGACATTGATGGGCGGAGGCAGCACGTGCCCCGGGTGGGTGTGATTCCTCCCGTCAAACTGTGCTTTTAGCAACATCACAGGATTAATGGTTATAAAGGATTATGTCTCTGCAAATCGATACTTGTTTCCCTTTGTATTCTCTAATCCTTTTAACACACACATCTTACTTGTCACTCTTTCCATCCATGTCTTCAGCTCATGAAGTGTGTGCGCTTGCCACTGCTGACACGAGACTTCCTGATGAGCAACGTGGATACGGAACTGCTGGTGCGTCACCACTCTGAGTGCAAAGACCTGCTGATTGAGGCGCTGAAGTATCACTTGATGCCCGAGCAAAGGGGTGTTCTCAGTAACAGCCGCACCCGACCACGCCGCTGCGAGGGAGCCAGTCCGGTCCTCTTTGCCGTAGGTCTGTAAATCAGGACAAGAGCATGTAAAACACACATGCACATATCTATGTTGTCGGAGTGATTTAAATGCTAAATGTCTTTCAGGTGGGGGCAGTCTTTTTGCCATTCATGGAGACTGTGAGGCCTATGACACTAGGACAGACCGCTGGCACATGGTTGCGTCAATGTCAACGAGGCGGGCACGAGTTGGAGTGGCTGCAATTGGAAATAAGCTCTATGCTGTGGGAGGGTACGCCGACCTAAAAGCCTGAAAACTTTTTTATACTTATATAATGTCAAACTAAAGCTGTACAAACCCTTAAGTCATAATTATGTTAAAAATCAAAATGTCTAAAAGTGTAATTATGACATAGTCATTTTGACAGAAATTATCTGTCATAATCATGACTCTCTATGTAATTTTATGTCAAATTACTTATGATAGTTTACCCAAAAATGTCATTAATGACTCATGTTGTTCCAAACTTGTAAGACCTTTGTTTGTGTTTGGAACACAAATGAAGGTATTTTTGATGAAATCTGAGAGCTTTCTGACCCTGCATAGACAGCAATGTCAATACCATGTTCAAAGCCCAGAAAGGTAGTAAGGACATAGTTAAAATAGTCTATGTGACATCAGAAGTTCAACCGTAATTTTATGAAGCTCTGCACACAAAAAGTATTCTCATAACTTCATAAATGCAGTACCCGTAATGCAGGATGCTGAATAAACAGCAAGATGCGACACATACAGATTTGATTTATTGCATTGCAGAAGGAACACAATGTGCAGAAAGCCTATTTTCTTAAGATTACCCTGCTGAAGCAATCAAGAAGTTACCTAAGATTAGTTAGGAAATGTGTCAGGTGTTGACTAATAAATTTCTTTCAACGACGGTCTTGTCTTTACTTGCATGATAAAGACTCTATGTATACAAAAGATCTGTTGTTCATCTTTGTCTCTCCTTTGCTTTTTTCCCCAAACCAGGTATGATGGCACCTCTGATTTGGCTACTGTAGAGTCATATGACCCAGTAACCAATGCGTGGCAACCTGAGGTGTCTATGGGAACGAGGAGGAGCTGTTTAGGGGTGGCGGTCCTGCATGGGTTGCTGTATGCAGCAGGAGGATACGATGGTGCTTCTTGTCTCAATAGGTAAACTATCCAAAATGTAAAAAGGCAAAAAGTAATAATAGTGAATGCTGAAAAAAAGACATTTCTCTCTCTCTCTTTGATTTTGTTGACAGTGCAGAGAGGTATGACCCTTTGACCAGTACCTGGACCTCCATCGCTGCCATGAGCACCAGGAGGAGATACGTTAGAGTGGCCACATTAGGTAAAAATACAATGCCTTGCGAAAGTATTTATGCCCCTTCATTTTTTCACTTTTAATGTTGCTGCCTTATATTAAACTGCTTTAAATAACTTTTTCCACATCAGTCTACATTCCATACACCATAATGACAAAGCAAAAACAGACTTATCACAATGTAAATTTATTACAAATAAAAAACTGAAATAAGTGAATTTCGTAAGTATTCATCCCCTTAACTCTTTTGGGTATGATGCGACAAGCTTTGCACATCAGCATTTGGCAATAATCTGTCATTCTTCTCTTTGGCTCTTCAACTCTCAAGCTTTGTCAGCTTGGATGGGAGCAGATGTACATTTTCAGGTTTCTCCAGAAATGTTTGATTGTTTTCAACCCCAAGCTCTGGCTGTGCCACTCAGGGATATTCACAGTTGTCTATAGTATAAGCCACTCTTGCTGTTTGCTTAGGGTCATTGTCCTGTTGGGAGGTGAATCTTCTGCCCAGTCTGAGGTTCTAAATGTTCTGAACTGGATTTTCGTTATGGCTATCTCTATATTTTGGTACATTGAGCTTTCCTTCTACTCTGACGAGTCCCTCAGTCCCTGCCACTGGAAAACAGCCCCACAGCATGAAGCTGCTACCACCACACTTTACTGTTGGGATGCTACTGTGCAGGTGATGAGCAGTGCCTGGTTTCCTTCACACATTATGCTTGGAATTGAGGTTCATCAGACCAGAAAATCTTGTTGCAAATTCCAAGTGTTTTCATGTGTCTTCACTGAGGAGAGGATTGAGTGTTACATTGATGTTTGTCCCTCTGTAAGGTTCTCCTATCTCCATATATGATCATGGAGCTCAACTAGAGTGACCATCTCCATCAATTGCTCAGTTTGGCCAGGAGACCAGCTCGAGACCAGCTCTAGACCAGCAGTTTTTTTTTTTTTTAACCTCAGGGCTTGGTTTTTGCTCTTGGCTATGCATTTTCAGCTGTTAGACCTTTTATTAAGATGTGTGGCTGTTTCGTTCCAGATCATACCAATTCAACTGTATTTTTCACAGGTCAACTTCAAAGTATAGTAATATCTGAAAGCAATATGAATGCTCCTGAGCTAAATTTGAACTGTCCCAGGTAAGGGTATGAATACTTATGCTTTTAAAACAGTAATTTAAAAGTAATTTACAGCAGTTTAACAAGGCAGCAACATAAAAAAGTGAAAAAAAATGAAGGGGTATGAATACTTTCGCAAGGCACTGTATGCTGATGTACTAATACATGTGAAGGATAGTCATCACTACAGCTGCAAGCACTTCCTCTATATCTTAAGCAGTTGGTTAATGGTTAATGTTCTCCGTGGTTGCTCCGAACACCAAACATGAACCCGTTTCACATATTTCTTCTATTAGATGGCAGTTTGTATGCAGTCGGCGGGTATGACAGCTCCTCACACTTAGCCACGGTAGAAAAGTACGACCCTCAGGTACGTGTCACATGTCTATCTGACATGTTAAAAACAAGGAGTTTTCCGTTTTCTCTCCATGGTTATATAACTGAGGATGTTATTTTATTTTTAGAGTAATGCCTGGACTGCCATTGCCAACATGCTGAGTAGGAGGAGCAGCGCAGGAGTGGCTGTATTGGAGGGCATGCTTTATGTTGCGGGGGGCAATGATGGTACCAGCTGCCTAAATTCAGTGGAACGATATAATCCGAAAACAAACACCTGGGAGGGAGTGGCGCCCATGAACATTCGCAGGTTTGATATCAACCTTCAAATGTTTGTTTAAAGGGTTAGTGCATCCTAAAATAAAAATTTTGTCATTAATCACTCGTTCCAAAAACCGTCCATCTTCAAAACACAACTTAAGACACTATTAAGGCCCAGAAAGGTTGTAAGGACATAGTAGATATTTTTTTGGGCCTTGAATAGTAGTTGCGTTACTGTCTATGCAGGGTCAGAAAGCTCTCGGATTTCATCAAAAATACCCTAATTTGCGTTTTGAAGATGAACAAAGGTTTTTCGGGTTTGGAACGACATGAGGGCGAGTAATTACTGACAGTATTTTTAATTTTTGAGGGGGAACTATCCCTTTAAGGCATGTGTTTCACAGAAGAAACTAGTGCAAAAAATCAAGTGATTTGGACCTTTCTCTTGATCTTCAGGAGCACCCATGACCTGGTCGCCATGGATGGCTGGCTATATGCGGTTGGAGGCAACGATGGCAGCTCCAGTCTCAACTCCATAGAAAAGTACAACCCTCGTAGCAACAAATGGGTGGCGGCGTCGTGCATGTTCACGCGCCGTAGCAGCGTGGGAGTCGCTGTCCTAGAGCTCCTCAACTTTCCTCCTCCGTCCTCTCCTACTCTTTCCGTTTCCTCCACCAGTCTTTGACAAAGGGTAAAAACCCGGCTTAGCTCCAGCGGCCTGCCCTGCGTAGCCAAGAGGCGCAACTGCTCGGTTTGAGCATCAGACGAAGAGCATTTCGTGGGCCACAGCGCCCCTATCTGCCTGGAGGAATACTGCAGCATTCTGCAGATCAAGAGGGTAAAAAAAAGGATGAAATGAAAAAACACACACTCTCTCACACACTAAGCCTCCACAACTCTCACCCTATAAACCCAGTGCTTGAAAGTGCAAAATAATGTTGCTCTGCCATTTTGCGGTCACTTTGTGTATGATGTATATCTAAATGTATATTTATGTTTACGATTCTTTTTTGAAATACTAAGAAATAATATATATAAAAAAAGAATGAACAACTTTAGGAATGTAGCTATTGACTGGTTCTGCCAAGCATGTTTACAGAAATTTCATCCTGGCAGAAAATAATATTGTAGTGCTGCTGTGCCACACTAGGTGGCAGTAATGTGCAATGCTGCCCTGTCTCACCACAGCCGCGCATGGACATTTAAAAGCAGAAAATTCACACAAAAACGGTGGATGGATTCTACATGTACACCAGATCATGTTGACAGCATAATATATGTTTTACCTATTTTCCTATTTATTTATCAAATGTAATATAAACATATGACACTATTTCAGAGATGTTTGAAGGACCACCTCTAACTTAAGAGGGGAAATATAGTTTTAAAACTGCTAATGGACATACCTATTACATATCAGAGAAGCACTGGTGTTTGGTATGAAATGTGAGATTTAGGAAGAACAGGTATTTAGTCTTTTATCTAACGAACATGTTCGGTTTGTTTTATACAGTCACGTATTTCAAGCCTTCAAGAGTTTGAGCTCTACACAAGTGCAAACTTGACTAATATGACACGTCTATTTCACTAACCAGGAGAAATGTCTTTCTAATGAAGACTATAGCCATACCTAAAACTAGCTGTGACATTAAAGCTGCACTTTCTCATTTCTCATGTTTTCGAAAGGGTGAACGGTGCTCAGAACTAATTCTGATTAGCTAACGGGTAATCAGTAACACTGACACTTCAATATCGAGCCCTTCAATGTGAGTAACTCGGCTATTTTGAGCTCCTATATGTTGTGTGTCACATTTATTAGTATTTTGTCGTAAGTCTTTAGTTAGTGAATCATGTCATTGTATATTGCATTTTCTAAACTTGGCTTATTTCATCAGATATAGATAGTACGTGTTGTGCTGTGATGTCATTGGTAACGGCCACTACCAATGCATCTTACCTCTGATGGGCAGGTGAGTGAACGCTGGGTTTGTGAGTAATTCGTTTATCTTATGAGAGCACAGATCGCCCCAAAACAAAAGATAGTTCCCCCAAAACAAGGTTGTTCTAAACCTGTATGACCTTATTTGTTATGTAGAAGAATGTCCAAGCTTGTCTTTACAATTTGAAGTGGATGGGAATACGGACAATTGTATGGGAAAAGAGCAGCTTGGACATTCTGCTAAATATCTTTACAGTTTAAAACAACACGAGGGTGAGTACATTTTTGGGGGAACTATATCTAAGTAAATCTTGCTCTCTGCCATTTTACGTAGGTTTTAAAATGTAGCGTAGTATTATATGATTTCTAAACTTCTGAGAAGTTAGGATTTTGTTTCCTTTTTTTAAGGACTTTGTTAATTCAGAGAAATTAAGGTCAGTATGAGTTTGTGTCCAGGGAGATCAGAGTGCTGTGTATGTGTGTGTTTCTGTAGAGGTGAAGCATTCTGCACTTTGACAATACATGCATAACAACACAGGACCACAACCCCACAGAAAGGAAAATTACAGTATATGTATATAACCAAATATCCTGAAACTTTGTGCAATGTCAGTGTAACTGTGGCTTTTTTTCTTTTGTCTTTTATTTTTTTCTTTTTGGATTGTAACGTTGTTGAATGTGTTATTTATATTGTGGTTATGTTTTGCTATATTTAAGAACAAACAAACATGAATTTTTTGCACTAATGTCAAATGGAGCAATATACTGCTGTATAAACTCAAAACACACTACTGTAAATGAAATAAAGATGTTTTCAGGTGGAATGCGAGTTTGATCTTATTTAAATAAACTGACACATTGTTAAAGGAACAGTTCACCCTCATGTCATTCCAAACCTTTCTTTTGCAGAAAACAAAGAAGATACTTGAAGAATGTTGGTAACCAAATAGAGACATTTCTCAAAATATCATCTTTCATGTTCCACAGGAGAAAAAAAAATAATAACAGTGGAACAACAGTGAGTAAATCATGACAGAATTTTTATTTTTGGATCAACTAATATCAAGAGGGAATGTTACTAGGTATATATTTTAGCATTTGTGCAAGGTACATGTCAAAAATACTTAATGGTGCTAAGAGTTACAGGGATAGTTCACCCAAAAATGAAAATTGTGTCATTAATTACTCACCCTCATGTCATTCCAAACCTGTAAGAGCTTCGTTCATCTTCTGAACACAAATTAAGATTTTTGATGAAATCCGTGAGATTTCTGACCATCCACAGACAGCAACGCAGCTGACACGTTCAATCCGTAATTTTCTGAAGCTATGAAATACATTTTGTGAGCTAAAAAAAAAATACAAATAAAATACTACTTTATTCAATAAATTCTTCTCTTCTGTGTCAGTCTTCGATGCGCATTTACAAGAGTACAAAAAGCTGGGGTCATTACTTTTTTTTGAAGAAAAAAAGAAGAAATTAATACTTTTATATCAATGATGCATTAAATTGATCAAAAGTGAAAGTAAAACATTTCTAATGTTACAAAACATTCTGTTTAAAATAAACGCTCTTGTTTAGAACTTTCTATTCATCAAAGAGTCTAGAAAAAAATGTACAAGATTTTTTTTTTAACACTGATAATAATAATAATTGTTTTTCCCTCCCTTTTTTGTGTGTGAAAATTTAGCTTTGCCATCACAAGAATAAATGACATTTTTAAAACATTTTTATAACCTATATTTGTATTTCACAATTATAATGTATATAATATAATGTATAATACTGGTCAAATAAAAGCAGCCTTGGTGAGCTTAAGTATGATGATAATTCGTCACCTTAGAATTATAAGGCTCTGACATTTTTGTCAAAATTGAGTTATTCACATATTCTTATTCGGTGACAACGTATTTATATTATGTGTTGTTTCTTTTGTAAGCTGTGTACATTTTGGGACTTTTTTTTTAGAAAACAAAAATGGTTTTATCTACAGTCTATGGAACACAAAAACTAATTTCTCAAAAGTGCTCAGAATGCAGACAGAACCTTACAATTCAGCCGACGAGTTAATAAAGATTTTATATGCATTTATGATGTGACATTATGATATTTATTGTTTTTTAACGAAGTCTCTTATTCTCACGAAGGCTGTTTTCATTTGATCAAAAATACAGCAAAACTGTAATACTGTAAAACTGTATTGCAAATTAAAATAAATGTGTTGTATTTTAGTATTTTCTGTTAGTATTTTCTTCTTGTGATGACAAGCAGCTATTACTCCAGTCTTCAGTGTCACATGATCCTTCAGAAATCACTTTAATATGCTGATTTGGTAAACATTTCTTAGTTATTATCATCAGCTCTGCTGCTTAATATTTTTGTGGAAGCTGATTAATTTTCAAGATTCTTTGATAAATAGAAAGTTCAAAATAACATTTATTCATTTATATCTAATGTATTTACTGGCACTTCAGTTTAATGCATCCCTGTAATTTGGACATAGTTAAAATAGTCCTTGTGACATCAGTGGTTCAACTGTAATGTTATGAAGCTACGAAAATACTTTTGTGCAAAGAAAACAAAAATAACAACTTTATTCAACAATTTCTTCTCTTCTGTGTCAGTCTTCGCTGCGCATTCACAAGAGTACCACAATGTAGACATTGTTCAATAAAGTTGTTATTTTTGTTTTCTTTGCACACAAAAGTATTCTGGTAACATCATAAAATTAAGGTTAAACCACTGATGTCACATGGACTTTAAAGACATCTTTACTACCTTTCTGGGCCATAAAGGAGAAGTCCACTTCCAAAACAAAGATTCACAGATAATGTATTCACACCCTTGTCATCCAAGATGTTCATGTCTTTCTTTCTTCAGTCTTAAAGAAATTATGTTTTTTGAGGAAAACATTTCAGCATTTTTCTCCACATAATGGACTGATCTGGTGCCCCGATTTTGATCTTCCAAAATGCAGTTTAAATGCGGCTTCAAACAATCCCAAATGCGGTTGTAAACAATCCCAGCCAAGAAAGAAGGGTCTTATCTAGCGTAACAATTGGTTCTTTTCATACAAATAATACAATTTATATACTTTTTCATGTCAAACGCTCGTCTTGTCTTACTCTGCCTAGACAGATTTTTTCCGGTTCATGACAGTTAGGGTATGTTGAAAAACTCCCATCTCATGTTCTCCCTCAACTTCAAAATCGTCCTACATCGCTGTTTTACCTTTTTGTTAAGGGTGTTTGATCTTCTCTGCATGTTCACTTTGCAAAGACTGGGTCAGAACTTCTGCAGCGACGTAGGATGATTTTGAAGTGATTTTTGAAGTTGAGAGAGAAAATACGATTGGAGTAACTGTCTTAAACCAGAATACACAGAGTTCAAGGAGAGCAAGACAAGACGAGCGTTTGAGGTTAAAAAGTATTTAAATTGTATTTTTTAATGAAAATAACCGATCGTTTCGCTAGATCCTCGGCTGGGATTGTTTACGACTGCATTGGGGATCGTTTGAAGCCGCATTTAAACTTTTTGTCCTCAAAAAACAATTTCTTTACGACTGAAGAAAGAAAGACATGAACATCTTTGATGACAAGGGGGTGAGTACATTATATGTGAATCTTTGTTTTGGAAGTGGACTTCTCCTTTAAACATTTGCGTTGCTGTCTATGCAGGTTCAGAAAGCTCTCGGATTTCATCGAAAATATCTTAATTTGTGTTCTGAAGATGAACTAAAGTCTTACGGGTTTTGAACAACATGAGAGTGAGTAATTAATGACAGGGTGAACAGGGTTTTTGGGTGAACTATCCCTTTAAAATAATTGATTTCTATCATTGTTTACTCACCCCCATGTGTTTTAAAACCTGAAAGATAAACTTCAGCAGAAAGTAAAAGCACTCACAGCAGAATGTTAAAGCTGCAATGTACAATGAAACTGAATGGTGACCAAAGCTGTCAAGCAAGATTTTTTTCAATTTGAAACTAATTTGAAGCGAATGAGCTGTATGAAGTAGTTTAATTATTCTTTATGATGCTTATTGACAGCACCTGGTCACCATCCACTTCCACTGCACAGAAAAGAGCAGCTTTGACAGTCAGCTAAACACTGTAAAGATTTGGAACGACATGAGAATGACTAAATAATTAAATTTGATTACTAGGTAATCTGTCCCTTTAATAAACAAAATGGTTTTTGGATTAAGAGCAAGACCCTCCAAAGCTGAGCCCATTAGTATTTTGCTCTCTGACTGATGTAAGCAAACAGCTGAGCACTCTCGCTTTACCCACCGTGACCTCAGCTTCACGGCACGAACACCTGTGCTGTGCGCTTACGCACACGTACAGACACATTTGGGCAGTACATCTGATACGATGTATGTTAGTGTTTGCTTTAAGGAGAAGATTCATTTCAGGATTACAGTATTGTCCTCTGTTATTTTAGCATCTGTGTTTGTGTATTACCCCTTGTAGCCGTCTGTCGTTAGGCAGCTCTGTTAATGAGGGTAGAGGGCTGGGGGGCTCTGTCGCAAACCACTGCGCATGTCCCGAGCCCTGAAGCACATTGATATGAGGGCCTGTGATGAGTTTACAGCCTGGAAAGTCAGCTGCAGGCATAGCTGTACAGCAGAGGAGACGCTAACACGGCCCCAGTGTCTGTCCAGCGGCTACAAAGTCACCATAAACCAACCTCTGCTAGCTTTATTCACCTGAGCTCAGTCTGCATAAACATCAAACCAAGCTCATAAATATGCATTTGCGGTTTTGCATCACATTAGACACACCCTATATAAGAATTTTTACTCACACGACCATTCAAAAGGTTGGGGTCAGTAACTTTTTGAAGAAGAAATGAATACTTTTATTTATCAATGATGCATTAAATTGATCAAAAGTGACAGTAAAACATTTCTAATGTTCCATTAAATTCTAGTTAAAATAAATACTCTTGTTTAGAGCTTTCTATTAATCAAAGAACCTTGAAAAGTAGCTATTTTCATCTGTCTATATATATAGACAGATACAGATATACATATTCTTTTTAGAAAATTTAGCTGTCATCACAGGGATAATTTACATTTGTATAACACCTTTTTAAAAACTGTTGTTTTAAGTTGTAATATTTCACAATATTACTGTTTTGCTGTATAAATACAGCCTTGGTGAGCTTAAATATGATAATTATTTTATAATTAATTTATATATATTTTATACATTTATTGTTTTTGAATGAAGTCTTTTATTGTCATCAGGGACATTTTTATTTGATCATAAATACAGCAAAATATTAATACGGTAAAATTTTACTGCAAATTAAAATAAATGTAGACTGAGGACTGAGTGTTCAGAAATCATTTTAATAGGCTGATTTAACCTTTTATTATTATTATAATTATTATTATTATTATCAATGTTAAAACAGCTGCTTAATATTTTTGTGGAAACTGTGATTCATTTTCAAGATTTTTTGATAAATAGAAATGTCAAAATAACATTTATTCATTTACTTTTTCTAAAATTATAAATGTCTTTACTGGCACTTTTTATCAGTTTAATGTGTCTCTGTTAAATAAAAATATGAATTAATTTTAAAATATTGATGTTGATCTAAAATACAGAAAAACAGTAATATTATAAATATTAATGATAAATATTAATTTAAATTATAAATATTATTGGAATTTAAAGTAATGGTTTTCTATTTTAACATACTTTAAAATATATATGTTTTTTTTGTGATCAAAGCTGAATTTTCATCATCATTACTCCAGTTTAGGAAACAGCTGTGATGCTTATTTATTTATTTATTTTATTTTTTATTTATTTTTTTTTTATTTATTTATTTTTGGGAACCTGTGTTTTCAGGATTTTCTAATGAATAAAGAATTAAAAAGAACACCATTTATTTAAAATAGTTTGGGGTCAGTAATATTTTTCTTTCCTAAGAAATTAATAATTTGATTCAAAAAGGATTTGTTACATTAATATAGAAAAGATTTCTATTTTGAATAAATGCTATTCTCTTTAACCTTTAATTCATCCATAAAATCCTGAAAAAAGTATCACAGGTTCCATAAAAATATGATGCATCACAACTGTTTCCAACATTGATAATAAATCAGCATATTAAAATGATTTCTGAAGGATTATGTGACACTGAAGACTGGAGTAATGATGCTGAAAATTCAGCTTTGCGTCACAGGAATAAATTAATTTTAAAGTACATTAAAATAGAAAAGCGCCATTTTAAATTGCAATAATATTTTACAATATTACATTTTTTTCTGTTAAAAAAAAACACACTTTTGAGGAGCATAAGAGACTCATTTTTAAAAAAACATTAAAAATCTTAACTGATCCCAAACCTTTGAACAGCAGTGTATATAAAAGTACCAAGTTGTCTTCCCTAGAATTATAAAGAAAAAGCTTAAATAAACAATGTTGGGCAACTAAAAAAAAAAAAAAAATATATATATATATATATATATATATATATATATACACTACCGTTCAAAAGTTTGGGGTCAGTAAGACTTGTAATAGTCTTTAAAGAAGTTTCTTATGCTCATCAAGGCTACATTTATTTGATTAAAAATAAAAAAAACAGTAATATTGCAAAATGTTTTTACAATATAAAATAATGTTTTTTTATTTTAACATACTTTAAAATAGAATTTATTCCTGTGATGAAAAGCTGAATTTTTATCAGCTGTTACTCCAGTCTTAAGTGTCACATGATCCTTCAGAAATCATTCTAATATGCGGATTTATTATTAGAATGATCAATGTTGGATAATATCAACAGTTGTGCTGCCAAATATTTTTTGGAACCTGTGATTTTTTTTTTTCAGGATTCTTTCATGAATAACAAGTTTAAAAAGTACAGTGTTTATTCAAAATATAAATATTTTATAACAATGTAAATTATTTATTATTAACTTTTAATAAACTTTTAATTATTAACTTAATATATCCTTGGTGAATAAAAGTATTAATTTCTTAAAAAAAAACAAAAACAAAAAAAAGAAACAATAAAAATGTACTGACCCCAAACTTTTGAACGGTAGTGTGTATATATATATATATATATATATAAGACAATTCAGAACTTGCATGTATTCCAGGTAACAAGGAAGGATTTGGCTCCTCATAGTTTCGACTACTTCCTCCACTGAATTCTGCGTCAGCAAAAATATAATCCATTATATTGCATATGACAATCTTTATCTTTATTTTCTTCGTTATCAATACATATCAAAACATATTACAAATGAAACTCCCCTAAGCTATTTCACAAAAAACTCCTTCACCTGTTTGATGTAGCCCTTCAAAGCTTTGTTTATTCCACCTCTTACACCCTGTTTTTTTGTACTGTGAGAGCTCTGACACCCGTGGTTCTCTCTTGCACACGTTGTCCACTGAAAACAGCCAGAGGTGTGAAGTTAGCACTTCTAACACACCCAGCGAGTCTGAAAAAACATTGGAGAGGGACTTCCCAGACAGGGTCGTGACGATAGCCTTGCTCAATGCACAGCTCTGGTACTCATGTGCGAGATTCTGACTCGATTCTCTCTGAAGGATTCATGACTTTGATAGTACATTGCGAACTAAAGTCTTATCACTATAATGTTCAAGATCTTTTCCTGTAAACGTATTTTAAAATACCCATATTTCAAATAGCGGTCTGCTTGAAATGATGTAACAGATATACTGTCATAATATTTTAGGTGTGTAAGAAGCAGGTCAAAGTTTGGTTGAAATGACTAGTAGGGATATGAATCACAAGTGAATGGTGACTGAGAATTACATATTTTTCCGTCATTTGTTTAGGGATATAATCCATTCACAGGTTAAGCATTTAACCCCATAGGATACAAACAGAAAATCTCCTTCAGATGAGGAAGCATGTGATTGTTTTGAGTAAGATCGGAAGAATAGCTACTCATAAAATGTCGTGGGCAGTCAAATACACTGTTGTGTTTGGCTTGGTTTTCCACTTCCTTCCACATCCTTCCTTTCTCCTTTGTGACAACTTTCAAAAACACAGGCTTTAATGTAAACTTTCTGTTTTTATGGATTACTCAAATTCTCAATATACTGCTGTTGTTACCAGACAAAATTACACAAGAACAATGACGAAGCTAACAAACACATTTTTTTTTTTTTTTTTTTGGCAGGCATTTTTTGGCTATACTGTCATATTCATAGTATGCAACTATTGACCCTTATCCACCTTATTTTTCCATTTGTAAATTTAATGTGTCTGGCTTCCAGTGTCATCCACTTCCAGCTATTTTTAGCTGTACAAAACAGCTCTTTTTGCTGATTAATATTGCAAACTCGTGTGTCTTGCCATTTTATTGTAATGTATTATCTTAATTATAAGCATTTTGGTTTGTAGCACAAACAGTTTTACAGTTTACTGTACCCGTTTTTCTTCTTGTTATTTCCCTACCGCTGCTAATGAAGCGGAAGTCTTCAGTGTTAAAAAATAAGGTGGATAATGGCAAAAAACAACAACAACAACAAAAAAACGTATGTGTACTAAAATCCAAAAGTGGTTTATTTTGTCGAAGGTTTGGGGGATTTTTTAAACATTTAAATCTCCCTTTTTAATATATTTAATATATCCCTTTTTAATATATTTAAAAGTCTGCATTTATTTAAACAAAAATGCAGTAAATATAACAAATTGTTAAATAGTTTTACAATTTAAAAATAACTGTTGTTTATTTTAATATATTTTTGCAACATTATGCTCATTCTAATATGCTAATTTGGTGCTCAGTAATTAATTTAGGATGAAAACTGAATTTAGGATGTTGAAAACAGTCCTGAATTAATGTCCTGATAATTTACTCACCCCCATGTCATCCAAGATGTTCATGGGTTCAAGACGAAAAAGGGTTTAAGCATAAAATCAATAAGTGTAATGCTGCTTTAAATTATTGTTGTTTTTCCAAAAAAAATGTAAAAAGTTTTCTGTTTAATTTAGTTGCAGTTTTTGTTTTTCTGAGCCAAAAATAAATATACATTTTTCCTTAATTTACAGAAGACACTCACTAAATTGTCAGTGTAACAATCTTGTCAGGCATATTTACAACAAAAATCAATTTATGACATATTAAAAGGCAAAAAACTCGTAATTCTACATTTTTAAAATTTGCCACTATCCTACGTTTTGCCCATTTGCCAGTAAGAATTTTTACTAATTTAAAACTATAAAATTCAATATGCTTTTATATATTTTAATATACAAGTCAGAATAAGCATGTTGTTTGAATTTTTACATAAATTGACAATGAATGACAATATAATGTTATTTCAACCAAATTTTGAATTTTATTCTCCAAAAATGTATTTGAAACCTTAAAAGTAGACACTTTACTTACAACTAATGTGTTTTCTATGGACATAAAATCACTTTTGTTAATTTCTTAAGATGTGGACATCTTAACGTCTTTGACCCTCATGTCTTTCTTTCTTCACTTGAAAAGAAATGAAGGTTTTTGAGGAAAACATTCCAGAATTTTTCACCATATAGTGGACTTCACTGAGGGTTGAAGGTCCGAATTGCAGTTTCAATGCATCTTCATAAGGCTCTACAAAATCTCAGCTGAGAAATGTAAGGGTCTTATCTAGCAATTTTTCGAAAAAAAAAAAAAAAAAGAAAGAAATGTATATACTTTTTTACTATAAAAGCTCACCTTGCACTAGCTGTGCAATGCACGTCTACAACTTCATGCATTATGGAATGATGTTGGAAAGGTCATGCGTGGTTAGTTCTTCATCTGTGTACTTCGATTCAAAAAGGTAGGGTAGGACGACAAACTCCATCTCATTTCCTCTTTCAACTTCATAATTGTCTGACATCGAAGATTTACCTTTTTTGGTAAAGGGTGTTTGACTTTCTTTGCATGTTTACTTTGTAAACACTGGGTCAGTACTTCTGCCTTTTCAACGTGACTATGTAATGCGTAAAATCTGGGATGCAGAACTAGTGCAAGATGAGCGTTTGTGGTTAAAAATTATATTTGTATTTTTTTGAAAATTACAGATTTCCTACCTTAACTTTTTGAACCAGAGATGAACACAAACAATGAACTAACAACGTGTCACCTTTCCAACGTGCTTACGTAATGCGTTTAGTCGAGATACAGTAGTGTTTGAGCATTTGTGGTTAAAAAGTAGGGGTGTGATGAGACACTTATCCCACGAGACGAGACGAGACACGAGACTGGGTTTTTAAACTTTTCTTAAGAAATCCTTGATGAAATATATAGGGAAAATAGTCTTTTATTCAACTGAAAGGTGCATTTTGAACTTTATGAAATTAAACTTTAATTTTAATTAATTATATGCAGTAATAACATTTAAACAAGAGCTTCATGATTCTGGATAAATTAAGAATCCCAGATGTTTTTAATAAATTGGAGACCATGATTCTCTCACGATTCTGGAGAAAAAAAGATTACAAAATAGCGTAATTTACTAGTGGTTCTGACAAACTGTTTATTGCTTAAGTCTCTTAAAAACATATATTAATTTAAACAAAATAAAAAAACATTCAATGAAGGAGTCAGTGTTTCACTAAATTAAGACTTGTTTGACTATTGAAATCTCCTGAATGAATGATTCAATGACATACTTTTTTTGATCGCTATTGTAGACAATATGTGTTTATAACCAAACTATAAACTTTTATCCCAGTACTTCTATTATTTAAATGTCTGTAACACAGAAATAATGACTATAATGTGGTTGAAAAGACTGTTTGTGTTGCTCTTTCTGCGTTCACATTTACCCCGACCCTCTGATTCATTAACATGGGCAGCGACAAAACGTGCTTCTCACGCTCCACTGACACTCGCGATGTGAAACAGTCCTAATAGACATAACTAAATCGTTGTCATTCAGGAATAAGATTGAGTGGGTCTTTGAATCGAGAGAGGATATCGTCACGAGATTGTTTCACTAGATAAGACCCTTATTCCTCAGCTGGGATCGTTTAGAGCCCTTCAAAGCTGCACTGAAACCGCAATTTGGACCTTCAACCTACCGATCCCCATTGAAGTCCACTATATGGAGAAAAATCCTGGAATGTTTTCCTCAAAAACCTTAATTTCATTTCATTCAAAGAAAGAAATCACATGGGGTTGAGTAAATTATCAGGAATGAAAATCCCGGATTCAGCCCTTCCCTAACATCTGACATAATGATCTTGACTTGTGACTTGTATTCCAAAAAGCAACTGAAACTCAAAGGAGCAGACAGAAACCCATATGACTAGAAGTGAGATTTTCCCAGACTATGTCAGATGTTTCCCTGGTTTTTCTTACGCCGTAACTTCCTTAAGGAGGCTTAGGGTTTGATACACAGTGAGCACCTCATGACTCATAGTGTAGCTCTTCAGCGCTAAGACTGGGAACGGGGGAATGATACATCATCTCTGTTTTTCCATGACAGCTCTATGAAAGAGCTCTTTCAAGACTATATCTCTTTTATCACCCGCTGCCTTCACCACAGTTATTATTTAAAAAAACAGAGAATCTCTGTGAGCTAATAAACCAGAGGAATGCCATCCTCATATTTGCGCAATACTTATGATTTGGTTTTTATTGCTCTGAACATCAGCTATTATTAGTGTGAACCGTGGAACTTCTCAGTAAGCTAATAAACCAAGTCATATTACCAGATATGAGTATAAACGTGCTGTAGCTGTTTGATATGGTGAACTGACGAATGCCTGAGCTGGAATGTGTCAGTTTAGTGCCTCTGGCATGGCCTCGCTTACATTTCCTGGTTCAGCTGGTTTGGATCAGAAGCCACCCACACTAAAACAATAAGCTTTAAAATTGAATTTGTAAGGGTTTGTATGAAAATATGCCGTGGGAATGAAACCATAAATGGCAAGAGCTGAAATGCATACATGTAGTTTACGTACCCGTTTACACGTCATTAGAAGAACCATTCAAAGAATGCATTCAAACACAGAATGCCTCTTACAATAGCTAATCATCATTAAGACACATTCAAAGAGGGAGGCTAGAACCTGTAATTGCATTTGTTATAATGTAATATTCTTGAGGCAATCTGCATGTCTGACAACTGGAAGATATCAGGGATACAAATCCTTACCAGGACAGGATTATTCACTTGCTTCCTTGATTGCATATGGGGAGTGTTGCACTTTTAATTTGATTAGATCATATCTTACACATTTGCAAACATGCAGAGCCATACAGTCACGAGTGCCATGTTCACAAGCAAGTACAGACAAGTGAAACGTGACTCCCTGCTCAGAAATATAGATCCTAAATTAATCCCATTTCTGTAGATTTTATATAGTTGATTTTGTAATGTTATAATGGTTTTTTAATATTATTATATTTAGATATTACAAGTCAAATACTGCCAGCAACAGTAACTAAATAATATCAACAATAAACATAAAAAACTAAGTTCAATAACTTTATTATTATTATTATTATTATTATTATGCATTAAGATATGAAACATATGAAATATTAAAAATATAACAATACAAAATACTACCTAAACATAAAAAACAAAGTTTGATAAATTAACAACAACAATAATACTTATTATTGTTGTTGTTGTTGTTGTTGTTGTCATCATCATGCAATAAAATATTAAAAACATTAAATAAAAAAATAAAATAAAACTGTCAGTAACAGTAATAAAATCATTAATAATGAACAAAAAAAAGTTTAGTAAATGTATTATTATTATTATTATTATACTACATTAAAAAAATATATATATTAAGAAATAACAAAAATACAACACAGCCAGTAATAGTAATAAAATATTAACATAAAAAAATGTTAAAAAAATACATAATAATAATATTATTATTATTATGCATTAAAATATTAAATATTCAAAAATATGAAATAAAATACTGCCAGTAATAGTAATAAAATCATATTAATAATAAACAAAAAACTAAGTTCAATAAACTATATTACTATTATTATTAGTAGTAATAATAATAATAATAATAATAATAATAATAATAATATTATACATTAAAAATATAACAATAAAATACTGCCAGTAATAGTGCTAAAATCATAATAATAATAATTATAATAATCATAAAGAGCTAAATTCTATAAATTATTTTATTATTATAATAATACATTAAAAATATTACATTAAACATTAAAACATTTTACAAAATAAAATACTGCCAGTAATAGTAATAAACTCACATTAATAATAAACATAAAAAAACAAAAGTTAATCAATTATTAAATTATTATTAGTAGTATTAGTATACATTAAAATATTAAATAATACAAAATATAACAAAATAATAAATGCCAGTAATGGTAATAAAATCATTAATAATAAACAAAATCGATGTTCAATAAATTATATTATTATTATTATTATTATTATTACACATAAAAAATGTAAACAAAAAATAAAATAAAACACTGTCAGGAATGGAAATAAAACCATGTTAATAAACACACAATAAAACATAGAACAAAACAATAAAAAAAAAAGTCATAAGCGTGCCATATTCTTGTCTAAACATCTTTAAAACAAGACTGAGAAGCAAAATTGTGTAAGATTTTATAATGTAAGATGTTTTTTTAATCTGATTTATTATTGTTTATCTTATTTAATGTTGTTATTATAAACAAAACAAAAAACACTGCCAGGGATAGTAATAAAGAAATGAGCAATAATAAACACAAAAAGCAAAATATTATGGACATTTAAAAAAATTGTTGTTTTTTTTGTTTTATGTTCTAGAACTTTTTCATTACACACATGAATTCCCAGACATCTTAAGTATATTAATTATTTTGGTGAATAATATAATCAGCCTGTAGCATTCAGAGTGTGCCCATGTCCAGACATGTTTAATGTGACCTCTTAAGTGACACCAGCAGGCTCCATTCAGACTTTAATACTCTTTCATCAGGGTGTTCAAACATTCAAATCAGTGCCATTTGCCCACTAAAAGGTGTGAAAAACTACACGTTCCCCTTTGTCAGTTAGGCTTCATTTAGTGAAGGGATCTCACGCTGAAGGTGTGAACTTCATTGCTCCAGTCCCCCGTCTTCGTCTCCCTCCTTCCCCCTTGCCCACACACACCTCACTTTATCTCCACCCACTGACACACTCACTCTCTCATACACTCCCCTCTCGCCTGTCTGCTGCTTCAGTATCAGTCTCGTCTCTCCGCTGAACAGACACACTCACTCGCTCACTCCAGGGAGGTTGGATTACAACAGGGATCACTAAAGTATATTGATCTTGCAGACAGACACACCAGCACTCTCTCATCGAGGAGATACACATACTGTCCCAGGATCAACATGGGGAGTAGTATGTCATGCGTCCCCCAACACAACTTCAGGTTCTCCAGCAAGAGCTTCATACGCAGGAACAGGTAAGAAAACCACGAGAAACTACCTTAAAAATACCAAGTTTTTAAAGTATAAAGTCATGTCATGCAATCTAGAGGGATGTCGTGAAATGTTCTGAGTTGGATATTAGACTGAAACACCAGAAGTTTGGTGTTTCAAGTCAAGTATAGTTTTTTCTTGTCTTGTTTTCCAGTAGAAATGTCAAATTCTCTTTAAAACCAGATACATTCACTTGAGAAACAAACTTGTGTGAAAACAGTTTGATGTAGCAACTATTTTTCTCAGAAATGTCTGATAACTTTAACAATTACGCACAAAAACAAATTAATTAAATGAGATTTTAAAGCAGAAAAACTGATATAGTATTTATTGTACTCCAATAATCAAATTTTTTACAAAAACAAATTTTTTTTTACAGTGTATAAGATATTTATAAGATTTGTTTTCAGAAAATACATTTTGAATTCCATTTATTTTTTTAATTAATATGAAATTATTATTATTACTATTTTTTTTATTTATTAAAAATAATAATTTGAATTAAATATTTAAAAGAAGAAAAAAATGCCAATTGGGTTTAAAAAAAAAGTAATATATTAATTTATAAGAATTGTTTTTAGTAAAAATATTATTAATGAATATTATATGTTTTTATTTATTTAAATTTAAAATGTAATTATATATATATTTTTTAATATTTAAAAGAAGGAAAAACTGCCAATTGGGTAAAAAAGTAATATTTATAATAATTGTTTTCAGAAAATATATTTTGGATTAATTTTATTTTCCTTGCCCTACTGGCAAACATTTTTTTAACCTAATTAATTCTGTATTTAAAATTATTGTTTTTTTATATGCATGTACTTATTTAAATATAATTTTAATTTAATTTTTTTATATTTAAAAGAAGGAAAAATTGCCAATTTGGTAAAAAAGTAAAAGAAAAGGTCATGTATTAATTTATAAGATTTGTTTTCAGAAAATATATTTTGAACAGATTTTATTTTCCTCTATTTTCTTTTAACCTAATAAATTCTGTATATGAAATTAATATGAGTAGTAGTAGTAATAGTAGTAGTAGTATATGTATGTATTTATTTAAATATGTGTAATCTGATATATTTTTGTATTTAAAAGATGGAAAATTTGCGAATTAGGTAAAAAAAAAATCAGTCATATATTAATTTATAAGGAATATATTTTTAATTTTACTTTCCTCACCCCACTGGCAAACAGTTTATTTTTTAAACCAAAAATATTATATGACCATATTTATTATTAATTTCATGTAATTAAAATATAATTTTAATTTTTGATTTTTTTATATATATATATATATTTAAAAGAAGGAAAATTTGCCAATAGGGTATTAAAAACCTGTCACTCTTTAGCTTTTTCCATTTTGCTTCTTAAAAGGTTTAGTAATATATGATGATGTTTTAATGGAAAACAAGACAAAAACACTCATTGAAAAATGATATTTTGTATCACGCTGACATGATGAACACAGGTTAGCGATTTGAATTTAGCGGTGTAATGATGCTGTCTGTAAATCTCATTAGCTCAGTGACAGAATCTCACTTCACACTGACTGATACATTCATCTGCTGACAGAATTCACTAGTGTAATGAAGTTAGATCTATTTCTGTTTCCAGTGCAGCCTTCAGGGAAGGGTAGACTTCTCAGGTTTCGTGGTTTTTTGGAGAGAATTGGGTTTATCCTACGCAGAAAGTAATACTATTGTGCTTGCACTGCAAGTGACAGCGATCCCTGTAATTTACTGCAGTCCAATTTGGACAAATCTTCTGACTACCTGTCACTAAAATAGACAGTCGGCCTATTTTAAATCAGACTTTGTCTGTTGTGTCTGGTTTGCACGTGCTCTGAATGTAAGTTACTGGGTTCAGTTAGGGTTCAGAGTCCGAGACCATAAAAAAAGTCTTTGTATTTTTACTGTGAACATATCAGATCAGAGTTCACTGTAGCGGGACTTAGACACTTTGGACCCCTATCAGATTTAAAATAAGTCCACTGAACGGTTGCGTTTTTAATGAAAACAAAAGGTGATCCGCTGGAAATAGTTACATGAAGTTACAAAGTTGTCGCTGTCAAACTTTCATCACTTTTACAACCTGTTCTGTGTAACAAGCTGCCTGCAACCTGCATTCTTCGGCCGGATGAATTCTCCGGATACCAAACACGTTCATCACTGAGCCCTAGTAAATCACCGATACTTCCCATTATTGTCTGCATGAATGAGCCCAGTGTTGTTATGCTAATTGCATTCAAAGCAGAGACAGATTGACAAAGAGAGAGAAGAAAAACATGGGACGTCTCTCTCACCGAGGATGATTTCCTCGCTGACATTGACTTCCTTAGCTTATCGTTGGGCAGGAAGGGCTTCATTATATAGATCTGACACTAATGATTATAAATGGGGGTCATGGGTAACAAAAGGCATTTCATGAGCAGGGCATTGTGGTTTGTAACACAAGCTTTATTGTTTTTTTCTCTTTAAATGGTGCAGGCTGAGATGTAAAACTGATACGCTGACTAGTGCAAGCTAAGGGAGAATGGACATGTGTAATGGTGATGTAATCTTTTGTGTGGGACACTGAGCACCAGAGTCTTCACAGACAGATTGACTCTGACTAAGTATGATTAACTGATCATCCTGAGTCAAGATAACCCCCGTGTGGGGTCACATCCATTTCTTTCTTATTCCACAATTCTATACTTGACTAACTAGGGTCTACTATTTTGTGCACTGTTTTCTGAGCAGCAGCCGTTTGTTCCGGAAAAAGTACCCACAGGAGGGACAGGAGAAGTCCAATAGCATCATCAACATTCTCTGCACCGTCACACCAAGAAAGGTGAGGAACCTCACTGCTAATGATTTCTTATCCTACCCATTAAATTATGAATTATGTGAATGTTCAAAACATCCATATTCCTTGGTTATGCTAAGACTCAGCAGAATGTTACCAGAAAACAAGTCTATGTTCTAAGATTGTTTTCTTTAAATTTTGGTTAAGTTATAAAAATATTATTTCCAAACGTTGTGAAGGTACAAAACGTCAATTTTTGTTTTAAGAAAGTTTTTCTTTTGTTAAAGTTAGTGTTGTTAGCAGAATGTTACCAGAAAACAAGTCTATGTTCTAAGATTGTTTTCCTTAAATTTCGCTTAAATTATGAAAATATTATTTCCAAAAGCTGTGAATGTTCATAATGCCAATTTTTATGTTTTAAGAACATTTTTCTTTTGTTATACTAATGTTTTGGAAAATGTTAGCAGAATGTTACCAGAAAACAAGTCTATGTTCTAGGATTGTTTTCCTAAAATTCCGAAAATATTATTTCCAAAAGACAACTTAAGGTTCAAAACGTCAATTATATTTATTTATTTTTTTATGTTTTAAGAAAGTTTTACTTGAGTTATACTAACATTTTGGAAAATGTAAGCAGAATGTTACCCGAAAACATGTCTATGTTCTAAGATTTTCTTAAAATTATTTCTTAAAATATTATTACCAAAAGTTGTGAAGGTCCAAAATGTCAATTTTTATGTTTTAAGGAAGTTTTTCTTTTGTTAAACTTAGCGTTGTTAGCAGAATGTTATCAGAAAACAAGTCTATGTTCTAAAAACCTTTTCCTAAAATAAAGGTTCAAAACATCAATTTTTATGTTTTGAGAAAGTTTTTCTTAAGTTATATTAACGTTTTGGAAAATGTAAGCAGAATGTTACCAGAAAACAAGTCTATGTTCTAAGAACCTTTTCCTAAAATTTTGCTTAAGTTATAAAAATATTATTTCCAAAAGTTGTTAAGGTTCGAAATATCATTTTTTTATGTTTAAAGAAAGTTTTCGGTCATACTAACATTTTGGAAAATGTAAGCAGAATGTCACCATAAAACAAGTTTTTAAGAACATTTTTCTAAAATGTAGCTCGAGTTATGGAAATATTATTTTGAAAAGTTGTTAATGTCCAAAACATCACATTTTTACATTTTAAGAAAGTTTTTCCTTTTATTATACTAACATTTTGGAAAAAATTGCAGAATGTTACCAGAAAACAAGTCCATGTTCTAAGATTGTTTTCCTAAAATTTTGTATAAGTTACAAAAATATTATTTCCAAAAGTTGTTCAAGTTCAAAATGTCTTGTTATGAAAATGTTTTGCATAACATTAGCAGAATGTTACCAAAAAAAACAAGTCTATGTTCTAAGAATTTTACAGAATATTTGATTTGATTTAATGTTCACAGGAAATATTTGAAAATAGCGTTGTCATAACTTTCAACAGTGTTCTTAGAATGTAAACGTATAAATAATATTCTGATGCTAACATTTTGTGAATGTTTTCAAGCCGTTAATGTGAGAACATTATATTTTATTGTGTTTTGTTTGTAAATTCAATAAAACCTTTACAGAACATTAGCCAAAGTTCTAAAAACATTCCCTATTAGCTAGGCTTTCAAATTAAAAAGTTCATCTTTGCATATCAGACGTTACTGAGAAAAGGAACTAACTTTTAACCCTATGTTGACATAGGAAATGTCACCCAAAGATCTCCAGGCGATCGAGAATATCAAATGGGACCCTCCGTTCCCCTACGACCCAGTTAGCGGATGGAAAAAGAGCAGCATCAACGTAAAGAACTACGGCAGAATGATCCACAGCTCTAAAGTTCGCTTCCGCTTCCTGCACTGCCAGGTGAGACACACCAACTCACATTAAAAGTTTGATCACATATCCAATCAAACTATAAACAAACACACAGTCGTCAAGAATAATCATTCAATAAACCACTCAAAACAGACTTTCATTTGATGATTAAGGTGGTCTAAGCAGCCGTGACAGTCACTTACTCACTCTCTATGAGGTAATGCATAACAAAACAGGTGGAAGATACAAGATGTCACATGGTGGCTGTATGAAACCCTGCGGGAATGACGTACGTGCATTTGCTGATTAATTGATGCAACTCAGTTTGGGGAGTTTAGGCCGTGTTGAAACACGCAGAGATGTGAGGTGTTGCAAAATGGCTCAGAGCTGCAGAGATTACCTGGGGCAGAGCACGCTGATCAAACCGCTGATATATTACACACTGGCTCTGAAGCGTGGGAATCTCAGGTTTGACAACATGTAGACATTCTGGGAAAAAAATGAGAGGAAGATGAAGAAAAGAAAATAACCCAACACAGGGTGAGGTCAAAGGGGGAACATACTGTACAGTTGTGCCATTACAACTGAAAGGAAATGTTACCTAACAGTATTTGTGATAATGGTATATTCTGTACCTTGTGGTAAATGCCTAGATCAGATGAAAGGAAATGAGCTGTCCATGATAAATCAATGTCAGCTGCTTTATACTAGTCTTTAGAGCAAACAAAGACTTCTCAGAATGTATTCACAAAGAGACTTGATTTAGACAGACGCATTTAACCATTCATTAAAGGAACTGTGAACAAGATTGCTACATTTATATACATATACCTGCATCCTCTCTGGAGTTTGCCTTCAACATGACCTTTGAAAATCTTGCTATTCACACTATGGGAGACTGAAATCTTTTAATCCGCCAATGTTGTTGAATTCAAGCCTATAAAGCAGCATTACCCAGAATGATCCCTCCGATTGTGTTGATGCTGAGCTGATGGAATGTGTCTGTTCTTTCAGGATGTGCATGACTGCTATCTGGACCTGTTCCAAACCCATCTTCATTTTGTCTCCAACAACACAACTGGACTCACATACCAGGTAAAAGTTGCACCCACTGTATTCATTTTGTTACACACAACAAACAATGCATACCACAGGCCGAAATATAAAGGAGTGCCAAATATGTCCATGCTTGTGTCACTGCCTTAGGCACGAACTGTCGTTTGAGTCATGTAGTAACGGAGACGGATATTACAGACTTTCTATGCTTTGTGATGTAAATGTGTCACCTCTCCATGCTAAAAATGCCACACTAAATTGTATTCAGTCATAAAATTTGTCTGTTCAATGTGACCTACATTAATCAGGTTTTATCATGTCTGCATGTATTAACCTGGGAGTCACTGGGAGGTAACGGTAATAAACGTTAATTATCAATAAAAGAGCATTGTGCAACGCTGAATGTGTCAAAGTGACAGATATCTGAAGTGTTATAATTTTGATAACAATGTAACATTTGTTTTTAAAATGTAAAAAAATCATACACATTTCTAATCCTTCCCAAGTTTGATTTAAAGTTATTCCCACACTACCAGTCAAAAGTTTTTGAACAGTAAAATTTTTAATGTTTTTAAAGAAGTCTTTTCTGCTCACCAAGCCTGCATTTACTTGATCCAAAGTACATCCAAAGGAATATTTGTATTATTTAAAATAACTGTTTTGTATTTGAATAGATTTTAAAGTGTAATTTACTCCTGTGATCGAAGCTACATTTTAGAAATTATACAAATGAATACTTTGCAAGGATGCTTTAAATTGATCAAAAGTGATGATAAAGACGTAAAGAGACTTCTTTAAAAACATTAAAAAAAACTTACCGTTCAGAAACTTTTGACTGGTAGTGTATATTCATGTAATATAATATTTAAAATGTAATTTTATTTTCAATTTAAAAATAAATAAATATATAATTTTAAATTCCATATTTTCAATGTAGATTTTCAAATGGCTCTCTATATAAAAATGTTTATTTAACTCACTATAAAGGCAGACCACTAAACTCACTATGATTTATTTTTGTTATATAGGGAACACTTCCTCTCAAAGAGCTCACAATCTGCAGGGTGCAGAACAGGAACAGCTTTGGTGATCCGCAGGAATTTGCATTCCAGATAAACGGTGAGTGTGCTTGATAATCCAGAGTTGAACAAACAGGAAAAGGTAGGCAAAAAATGCAAGATAAAGCAACAGAGAGATATAGTTACATACATGTAACTGCGCAATACAGTTTTGTCTAACATTTTGGAGGAAGATTTTTTTTTTCCAACTCTACACCCTGTTGTTCCATGTGATATTTAAATCTGGAATTTGTGACTCTAAACTAACCAGAAAACATAAGACGGGTGAGGCGTATATTGTAAAGCCACACTATGTAGGCCCAAAACCACTTCCCATGTTCGGGCATTCCAGAGGTTCAAAAGCACTAACGCAAAGTAAACCTCCTCCATTTGCCACTGGTCAGAAGAGAGATAAGTTGTCCTCAAGACCCCCCCTTGTTATACGACAGGTGCGCCTGAACTCGCTCAGCTGTGGAGCTACGAGGGCCCTTTCTCTCTTCACCTCTCTGTCACAGTTAAAGTACTCCACATTCCAGAGCAGTGGACCTGAACACACAAGTTTGCTTATAAAAATTTTATGGGAATTTACCACATAAGAAAACACTGATTTTATTGCTTTGTCACGCTGAGCAATCAACAAAACGCTTATGCTTAACGTTCTCGGAAGATGACTCAATGCGAACGCGACTGAATGAAAAAGAATTAAAGCTTTATCGTTATCTGATGTTAAATCCCACTTTCTAAATGAGTGAATAAATCTTCTTATTCGACACCATGTTATATCAGAAAGGACTCACTATTGTGATATTAATAATGTGTTGTCTTCAATTGCTGGGAGTGAGATTCGGGAGCCTATGAGCCACAAAGCAGCATTTCCAGTCATGACTTAATATGTATTCTGGGAAGAAATGACCAAGTCTTGCACAGGAACACGTGCCTTTGCTAAAAACACATCACACCTAACTGGAAATGACTGTACAGGGTAGGTCAGTGTGGCTGATATCCATGTTGATAAAAGCTGGAATGCGAGTCTGATAAAAAAAGAGATTCCAGGTTTGATGCATTCTTTCAGAGTAGCTGTTCAAAGGGACAACTGGTTTGCTGCAAATGCATGGCATGTTGTAATGTTAAGAGCTCTTGAAACAGATTTTTTGCTCTCAGGGTCAGAAATGTCAACACTAACATTTTGACATGAAACAGAGCAACGGTATCTACACAAATGCATTATACTTAAAAACAATAGATTCACTGAAATATTCAGCAACCTGTTGCAGGCTCTTAAAGAGATCCAGATGGTCACTGGTCTCAGTCATCTGACCTAACCTCTGACCCCTTGTCTTCGACCTTTGCAGGGGTCAGCTTGAATCCTATCATCGTGTACTGCTCGACAGAGGAGGAGATGAACAACTGGTTCGGCCTGTTGAAAGAACAAATCGAGGAAAACGGCGGCAGTGCAACTGCACTGGAAACATACACAAGAATTAAGGTATTGCATCTACCGTTTATCAGAATTACCTGTACTTGATACGAGCTGCAAGTAGAAGTATATGACAGTGAACTAAGTGTTAATTCAGGTCAGAGTGACTCATATTGGTCATTGTCCTTTGGGATTTCATAAGGGAGTGGTTTCTTTTGTGGTCACCTTGGCTGGATTTGAAACACACATGTATTCTTTCCTGTTCTGACACATCGTGCTATTGCAGCAAGTGAGCAAAACATCCGCGTCCCATAATTAGCAGAGATGTGCAATCGAGAAACGGATTTCTTTGAAATCCCTAATGCTGATGACACTCCCTTATCTTTCCCATATCGTAACAAGATGCATCATGTCAGTTTTTACTTTTGAACATGGATTCATACTTGATATTGTCTCCAAAGGTGCAGTGCTCAGAAGAGACCAATGTGGAAAAGGACGAGTTGAGGAACTCCATCAGTAAAGAGCCCATTTATGACTGGGAGGGCTCGCAACGAGAGAGTCTAGGGCCCATTACTTACGTCACGAAAGTCAGGCTGCAACACATGCCTTGTCAGGTAAGAGCTCTCCAGGATGTTCTCATCATCTTGCCCTTTATTTTGGTTTGATTACTTACACAAGCTGGAAAAAATGCAAATAAAAAATCTATAAATATATTTACATAAATACAATGTCATAAAAGCAACAGAATTATAATATAAAATCTATATATTATAATACCGCAAATAATCAAATTTTATACACTACCAGTCAAAAGTTTTTGAACAGTAGGATTTTTTATGTTTTTTAAAGAAGTCCAAGCCTGCATTTAATAGATGATAGAATAAATGATAGCAATGAATACTTTTATTTAGCAAGGAAGCTTTAAATTGATCAAAAGTGCCAATAAAAACATTTATGATGTTATGAAAGATTTCTATTTCAGATTAATGCTGCTCTACTGAACTTTCTTTTCACCAAAAAAACCTGAAAAATTCTACTCAGCTGTTGAGCTGAATGATTTCTAATAATTTCTGATCATATAACTGGAGTAATAATGCTAAATATTTAGCTTTGAAATCAAATATAAAACAGTTATTTTAAATAGTAAAAATATTTAATAAATATAACATTTATGTTTTTGCTGTACTTTGAATCAAATAAATGCATGCTCAGTGAGCAGAAAAGACTTCTTTAAAAAAAAAAAAACATTAAAAATCTTACTGTTCTAAAACTTTTGACTGGTAGTGTATACTTAAAATATAAGGAAATACAATTACAGATAAGTTCATTTGAACACAGTTGCATTACGCAACTAAGAATAGCCTTTGAATTAATTGTTTAGTCTTAGCGTGAGGAGGGTCTAAATTCACTTCCATGCTTTCTTAAGAGGTGCAAAGCAAGCTCGGTTTACACTCAGGGTCTGTTTTGGCATGGCCACTTTCACAACACCCTCATTAGTCAAAGTCTGCCCGGTTTCAGCAGGTCTCCTTGAACCGTCTTCATAGGAACACAAAGCACAGTTCACAGGCTACTATGGGGGGGCTGTAATGTAACCAAATATCCGGTGTACGTGTGGCCAAATATCTAAACCTTCTCCCAGAGAGTGAGGGAGGGTGAGCAACTGATAGTCCCTCTTAAGTGTACTGTGAGAGCGGAGAGGATCTGCTCGTGAAAAGGGTGTGTAAACCAGTTGCTTGCCTCACGCACTTGACTTGACTCACCCAACAGCTGTCTTTGAACACACCCTGAGCCGAAATAAAACACACACACTCGTGGTCGGAGCAAGACCTCTGGGAAATCTGGTCAGCTTCTTAAATATTATTACACAACAGTTAGTTCCGGTCGTCGAATTCCGCTCCAACAGCATTTACATTTTCAGCCGTTTATTTCAGACCGTTTGCTCCAAACAAGTTGCGCGTCGATGCTACTTGAAGCTTCAAAGCCGTTATGAATCTTTTGTTTCGAATCCTTGATTCGAACCAAACTCAAGTCAGCTTAAAGACTCAAGACAGTTAAATGGCTCTTATTGGTAAACTAGGGTCTTGCATGATTTTAACCAATCGCTGGTCAGTTATAATGTTGGTTCAGTGTATGATTAAAAAAGGTACAGTGATAGTTAATTGCTTTTAATTTGCCTAATGAGCCAAGTGTTGCCTAAAAGACAAAAACCAAGCCCTTTATAAGAACACAAATTAAACAGATTCATATTTAATAGTATTTAATGATTTGTTGATTACATTTAATAGACTTTGCATTTTAATAAAACCTAATTGGTTTGTTCTCCTTGCATATTCATCCTTTTCCCATCACTATTTTATAATTCACTCAAACGATCTGTTCAAACACACTGAATCACTTAGGAATGAAGCAAGTTAATAAAAGAGTCATTTAATTGGTCTTTTAATCGATTCAAAAACAGTGAATCGTTTAGAAACTTTCAAAAAACTTGTGTTTTGCTTACAGATGCTCACTCTGCTGCACTCTGGTAGAGCAAAAATAGATAAAGTAATTGGAATAAAGTGTCTAAAACAAGTTACTATTCGCTTATTGTCAACTGTAGTGTATATAAAATCAATAATGATTGTTAATCAATTCCTCTGTTGGGTTCACAGGAGCAGTATGACCGTCTGCTGGTGTTGTATCCCAACTATCTCATAATTCTGTCTGAAGAGAATGATGGCCTCTTTTACAAGGTATCTTAAAATAATTTCATTTGCACAAATGAATTCAGCAGCAAGATTACACAAATAATCCAGTGAGGCACTAATAATATCTTGAATGTATTTGCAATTGCAGGGCAAACTTCCTCTTAACATGATTACAGTTACAACTCCGTGCCAGGACATCAAGCCCAACACATTTATGATTGAGGGTGAGTTAACAAGTCCAACTTCAGTAGCCGGATGTTATCATTCCTGGCATAGATCTGATATGTGCCATAAAGATGACTGTTTTCCTGTCATGCTGTGCAGATGCATATGTGACTCTAACTCTTGTGGATTTCGTTGTCAGGGAAGCTGATAAACCCTATCATCGTGTCCTGTCTGGACAAGAGTGAGTTCAATGACTGGATCCAGAATTTCAAAAGTGCTGACGTCCCCATCCTCAGCCCTCCTCCCCCTGTCTATGACATCATTTACACTCCAACACAGAAACAGGTGAGCGTTCACTTCCCTCTCAGACATGGTGTTGAATATCTATACTGTGTGTAAATGCTATGAGATATTCACTTTCTCCTCCGTTATTCTCAGGCTCCAGAGTTTGACAGGTGGAGTGGCAGCAGCCATGGAGCTACCGACCCACTAAGGCAGTCCCAGGACAAACGCAGATCCCGTGAGCTCCAGCTGCCAAGTGCTGTTGACAACCCTGTTTCCCCTGGTTATGCTGAGCCTCTCTGTGTAAGTGTCTATCCTAAGAGCCTAAACCCATTAACATCAAGCTGTGAAAATATTTCCCTATCCACAATGTGTTTCCTAGGTGAATTGCTCTTGCACAGTTCGATATCATATCTAGTATAAAAATGGGTTAGGCACGGGTTATTCAAAGATTTAAAATATGGAGCATTATTTATTAGAATGACTTGCATGTTTATTTTGGAGGAGCAGCACATGTGGTTGTGAATAAGATCAGCAGTGTTTCAGTCAGGCTGTTAATAATTAACATGTGTGCAATCAATTTCCGTTGTGTTACCACCTACAACACTCATGTGAATTAGTACTGAATGCTATTTACCAAGTATCCTCCAAAAGTACCCAACTTTTCAATTCAAAACTCTCAAAAATCACATTTGAGATTTAAACATACACAACCCAGCAAATTACTTAAAGGGATAGTTCACACACAATGTAACTTTTGTTATTAATTACTCACCCTCATGTTGTTCCAAACCCGTAAGACCTTCATTCATCTTTGGAACACAAATAAGATGTTTTTGATGAAATCCGAGAGCTTTCTGACCCTGCATAGACAGCAATTCAACTACCACGTTCAACCGTAATTTTATAAAGCTACTAAAATACATTTTGTGCAAAGAAGAGTAAAACAACGACTTTCTTCGACAATTTCTTCTCTTTAGTGTCAGTCTTCGATGCACGTTCACAAGAGTACCACAACTTATTTTTGGGTGAACTGTCCCTTTAATTGAAACATGTGTTGATGTTCAGCCACAGTATAAGTGCTACGATATTTTACCTCCTCTAAGTTTACATGATCTGCCATTCACAGCACATTTTATGTCTGTACAGCTAAATATTTCTGACTGAAACAGAAAAAAATGGACTAGACCAGACTTTTTCCACAAGATTTTATCCACTGAAATTGATTGGCTGGTGGAAAGTTGTCGAACATAGTACAAAGTTTGTTGTAACCTGCTAGAAGAATGCGAATACAGTCCATTTAATCAGCTTCTGTGTTGTTTGTGTTGGTACAGTTCATTTCCAGCAGGCCTAACTCTTCAGATACACAGTACTCGGCTCACCTTGGCAGCAGGAGCAGCAGCTTCTCCTCCCGTGTCAGACCAGCCCCCGATCACCGTCCTGTTTCCCTCCACTACTCCTCCCCTCCACAGACATCCTATCTCACCTCAGAAGGTCCCATGTCACCGGTTTACAACACGCCGTACAGTTCGGTGCACTACAACGGCCCTGTTCAACACACAAAGAAGGCCCCGCTAGTCAAGGTAGCAGAGCATGATTTGCATTCAGTTTTGGATAAATAGAATGAATAAAAACAAGCATAACTTATATTTTTCCACCTGTCTTTATGCAGTCAAACAGCTGGAGCACGCCACAGACAAATGTCAAACACCAGCTCTTAGTTCCACACCGCCACTCAGAACTCTTCAGTCACCGCAAACCTCTCTCGCCCCTTTATGACGACCCCAGCACCCCCAGAATGTACCCTCTGGAGGAGAGCTCTGCACATGCGTCGGTAAGTGGGTCAGGATATCAGATCCGCTCTCTCACTTGACACCGCTGCCGGTGACCAAACACCCTGAAAGCAGGGGCGCTGATTTGACGATCTAAAGCCATGGAAAGTCCCCACAGCCTACATTACTAATTGATCCATCCAGATGCATAATGAAAAAGGCTGCTGAGCGAATGAGTCAAAGTGTTATTCCTGTTAACATGCATATTTGAGCGCATATTTTTTACATGGAGTGCAGGTTTTAAGTTGTTGGGTTTTCCAACGTGGATTGCATAACAGGTTTAGATTTAAATCCTTTAGGTTCAGTTAGGTTTAGTTCACTATGCTATGTTTCGAGTGAGGGCAAATCTCATGAAATGCGTATTTTTCTGCTACACAGCATTCTTCTCGGGGCTCCATGGAGCAGTCGTATCCTCCTCTCCTTCCTCCATCCTTCCGACTGTGCACTCCTCCTCTTGGGCGGAAAAACAGACACGGCCAAGCGCTGGAGCCTGAGGTGGTTAGCAGTCAGTGGTCTGATGAGCTACGTGCCCAGGCTGTTTCCAAACTGAAGTTACTGCCCGCCCCAAACCGACAGCCAGAGCACAACCACATCTCTCAGGTAATGGGATGGGAGTAATTTCCTTTTAAGACTTTTCTTTGAATGAGGCTTTTTACTTAATTATGACCCTAAAAATAACAAAAAAGTCACTATATGCATGAAATGTACACTGCTATTCTGTTTGCGGTTGGTAAGATTTTTTAAATGTTTTGAAAGAAGTCTCTTATGCTCACCTAGGCTGCATTTATTTGAAATTATTCTAATATTCAAGAAACATTTATTGTTATTATCGATATTGAAATATTTTTGTAAAAAAACAAACAACAAACAAAACAAAACATTTGTTGATGAATAGGAAGTTCAAAAGAACAGCATTTATTTGAAATAGAAAACTTTTGGAACATTATAAATGTCTTTACTGTCTCTTTTGATCAATTTCATGCATCCTTGCTGAATAAAGTGTAAATTTAATTAAAAATATCTTACTGGTAAAATAGTTTATTTTAACAGAAAAAAAAAAAAATGTTTTTATGTTTTTAAAAGTCTTTTATGCTTACCTAGGCTGCATTTATTTGATCAGATATGTAGTAAAAACAGTAAAAATGTGAAATAATATATAATATTACAATTTAAAATAACTTTTTCTATTTTAATATACTTTAAATAGTAATTTATTCCTATGATGGCAAAGCTGAATTTTCAGCATCACTACTCCAGTGTCTTCAGTGTTACATGATACAGAAATCATTCTAATATGCTGATTTAGTACTCAAAAAACATTATTATCAATACTGAAACCTTTTTTTACTGAAATACTGAAAACTGAAAAAATTGTAAAGAGAACCTTTGATGAATAGAAAATTTTTAAACGTTTATTTTAAATAGAATTCTTTTAAAACATTATAACTATCTTTACGGTCTCTTTATTTAATGCATCCTTGCTGAATAAAAGTATTAAAAAAAACATTAAAAAAATCTTACTGGCCTCAAACTTTTGAAAGGTAAAAATGTTTAATAGGCTTAATAGCCTTAATATAATAATAAATGACTTAATAGGTCAAAAAATAATTAAGATAGATAGAAATATATGTATGTAGCTTTAAAAACAGTATTTAAAAATTAACTCCTGTTCTCCTGTCTTTTACAGAGAGGTTTCTCAGGTCACGCTGTCATGGAGGCACAGCAGATATCTTACGGTTACTCACCAGGTGAGAATTTTTGAAATGCTAAAGATAAGAGGAAGTTACAGCACCACAATGGCTCGATATTACGCATGTTTCACAGATGCAGATAGAGAAACCGATACGCAAGATGCACAGCAAGTTGCACGACCAGTTTTGTGGCCACATGTTTTGTTTAGAGCAGGAAATGTTGACCTAGATCGTAAGTTTGTTTTATAGTCTTTTTAAACTAATTGAAACAAAACTGTTTATTGAAAAGCTTAATCGGCTAATTAGGCCACACATATACACACTCACTTGTCAGGTTTAAACACAACACCACAGGGAGGACATAATCCACGGTGACACGTGCATAGAGAAGAGTCTCATGGCACAGCTAATACGATGGTTTTAGAATGACCTTCTCCAGCACATACACAGCATTTGATGGGGTGTGGTTGCCCAAGCAGGACATGGCAGTGGAAAGAAGAGGGCAGATGAAGAGCCATGTGTGTGTATGTTAGTGTGTGTAATATGGCTCAGGCCCAGGGTATTTTAAATGACAGCACTGCAGGTGGCGCATGAAGGAAAGACCAGCGAAAGGACAGAATTACCACCGAGGGTGATTTAAAGCTCACAAGTGGGAGATCCTGCAAGACATTTAGAGCCTCTCTGTGGAAAAGAACACAAGAAACGATATGGTAGATCTTAAATTAGGGCATGAAGTATTTAGTTGGCTCAGTTTACTGACTTTTAAACCTTGCCGTGTGGATTTTGACATTGAATCCCTGTATCGGAAGACACAGTTTAAGTTCGTTCCTTAAGAGCAGGGTACCTTTCAATCACTGGTTGACATTTAGCAGAAGTACATATTTTAAGTGTTTGAAGAAATTAATCATTGTCTTTTGCTTCTCACAGATGACTCTTACCTTCAGCCAGTGGATCCAGATGACCAGGAAATGGACTATGATAACATATGGGAATTTGACCCGGATAATGGGATGATTCAGCCCCTGCCTGGAACTTCACCACACCGGACAGCGGCTTACTTTGGAGCTCAAGGCCTGGGCGCTATGACAACACACCAGAGATGGTCATAAAAGAGAACAATGGGCTTATGCCCGTCCGGACTTGCACACATAGCAGACTAATCAAATGCACACATGCACACTGGGCATGTTTTCACCGATGATCGGCATGCCCGAGTATCTGGATATTCGCAGTTTGTTTATACAGTGGCTCTGTGACATATTTTGCACATGTAATGTCTTTTCATTTTGAGGTGATGCTGTATGCATTTGGTATGAACGCGTGTATTACACTGACTGATGCATTTATGTATATATAAATATAGGTAAAAATACTTAAAGGTAGCATTTGGGAGTTTTATGAATTTAGTTTTGTTTGTGATTCCTACAAACGGTTGGAATTTGTGATGCATATTTTTTTAATACATTACAAAATGTAAATATGCTATTTTTTCTATTTAAGTTTTATGTTTTTATTACTGATTATTGTTATTTTATTTATACATGCTTATACATGTATTTGTACTGTGGAGGTCAAAGCTGTTCATTTAAAAGGAAATAAGTCGGTACTGTTTTCGAATTGTTTGTGACAAATAAACGCAGTGATAAAACAGTAGCACCGCTTCAGTTGTCCACTTTAAATACATTACATTTTTGAGTGATATATATATTTAAAACAACTCTCTACTCCGAACAATGTGGATTTAACTGCAACATATTTAGATATGTTTAGCATGTGCAGAGTTATTATAGCATATAAACAGAGTACAGGCATTTGCTATTTTAGTTGTTATAGCACAAAATGTAAAATATTAAAAGAGGGGCAAGATGAGGTACTGAAGGTAAGAAGCCTCTTTGCATAAACTCTTGTTTTGATATATTTCTTATCAATATCTATTTATATTTTTAAAGTGTAAATAATGTAAAATATTAAATCACTACTCTATTTAAAATTTATTTCAAATTTAGTTTCAATTAGTTTAATCTGAAAAATACAATTATTCTGACTTCCCTGCTGAAAATAACAAACAATAGAAACATCACAGAAATTCTAATGGTTTCCATTACAAACATTACAAACCATCAACTTTTAAAACCATTAAACCATTAAAAATGGTTTTCTGTAGTGTGTTTTGGGACATATGTGAACCTGGACCACAAAACCAGTCATAAGTCAATTTTTTATATATATATATATATATATACATCATCTGAAAGCTGAATAAAAAGCTTTCCATTGATGTATGGTTTGTTAGGACAGGACAATATTTGGCGAGATACAACTATTGGAAAATCTGGAATCTGAGGGTGCAAAAAAATCTAAATATTGAAATGAAGTTCTTAGCAATGCATATTACTAAACAAAAACTACGTTTTGATATATTTAGAGTAGGAAATTTACAAAATATCTTCATGGAACATGATCTTTCCTTAATATCCTAATGATTTTTGGCAAAAAAGAAAAATCGATAATTCTGACCCATTCAATGGGTCACTCAATTCAATTGGCTATTGCTACAAATATATCTGTGCTACTTATGACTGGTTTTGTTTTTGTCAGGGTCACATATTGCATTAGGGTTCAATTACAGTTTACATTAAAACCAATACAAGTCCCATTATAACCAGTAAAACTATTACAGATTTTGTAATGGTGTCTATTTTATTTTTTTTTCAGCAAGGTTATATCCAGGCAGATGAATATTTACATATTTAATCACCCATATTCTAAAGTAAAGATATGTTAAAAGCACCACTATGAATGCAAATTTAATGACTGCACTCAGGTTTGACCTATAGATGTATGAAATGTACATCTAATTCATGGAAATATTACTTAATAATCCCATTAATTACAGTAAGTATTACATTTTAAAATAGCACTAGTTACAACACACTACTTGGGCCTTCTGTGAGCCCATCTTAGTGTCTAGGTTTTTACTTCAACATAAAAGAATATAACTTTTACCCCACAAATCTAAAAATACTTGTGTCTACAGATCACTCATCCCTCCCTCATGTCAAATGTTTTCCCGAGACACAAAAATAGAGCAATTAACCTTAAAACGGTTTCACTTGACTGAATCTCACAGATGTTGGTATTCAGATGAAATGACAAAATTAAAAATAGAGTAGCCATTCATTAGTGTCAAGGCGATATTTTGTGCCATCTATGATCAAGAGAAAAATTAACAAGTGTGTCATCTTACCCTACATTTCATTTAGTGATGCGGAACGGTGACAAATGCTGTAAAAACGTTGGGAAATTAAACATTCAACTTCGTTGGAAAAGAAGGAATTTGAATTGTAAACGTCAGAGAGGTCTCTGTCCGCCCAACTTTACCTCAGTCTTCTGTTGCCATCTGCTGGTAAGATTCTTAATATCTTAATATATAGCAACAACCTTGTTCTTTCTTTCTCCAGAATCTGAGTTTCTCAGTTTACTTCCCCTTAATTATAACAAATGATTCATTTTATAATTTGTACAAATGTTTAGGTTTCTTACCTTAGATTGGCACAATCATAGTAAGATCGGCTGTTTAGTCCTCTCTAGTGGCCAAAATAAGCATTACTTTTAACATACAGGTGTACTGACAAATAAAACACTTTAACTTATTTAATGCTTTCAAATAAATAAAATTTATTTATCCTACATAATCTTTAAAACAGGGAGCCCCATATGATTCAACAACTCAAATACTGTTTTCAGATCTGAAGTAACATCATCACATGGGTATATGATTTAATATTTAGATGGTCTATAAATACACCAAAATAATTTGGCCCAGCAAAAAATCCTGTATCCCAGTAGAATAATAAACTGTCTATTGCACATAGACATTAGCTCTTCCATTACAATCTCTCCACAAGTACACTTATTCAGACACATGTCCATCTTCATCATAACACCTCCAAAAGCATCTCACTATCAAATATTAATCAACATACTGCTGCTCTCATCACAACGCACAACAGCATTCACTGCAAACCAATCAGATAAAGGTTTTTGGTCATTTCATAAACAAACTACATTGTTTTTTTTAAATCTGGATATGCAGATTATTGAAATGCCACTGGCCTGAAGTCACAGTTTTTGCTATCTATTGTATATTAACTGAGTTCATCAGCAATAAACACGCATCAGAGTGTTAATCATAATAATATATAGTATGAATGATGGAAAAAGTTGTGCATGCACGTTTGACATACGCCATCACCCGTTTGGACTACATGGAAAAAGGGAGATGTGACTGAAATCAGATCTGGAGGCTATGCTACGGAGTTATGCTGGCTCTATCTGACGCAAAGGAATTTTTCCAGAGACCTCCTCCCTCTTGTGTCTGCGCAGGTACCGTATGGCAGAGAGTGCACTGACGTTCGCAAGAAGAGCTGACCAATAAAAAAACAGAGATATATATTATTACAAATTACTATCAACTGTAATCCTAAATCAAATGTATTAAAAAACTAAATTATTAAAAGATGATAAACTAAGTGCCTCTCCAATTTTGTTCTGATTACTGAAAAGACATCCTTGAGGTATTAAATCATTTGTTGCAAAGAGATCTATCACTTAAAGGCAAAGTTCAGTTCACCATAAAAAGCAGAAGGCATTTCTAATTTATTGTATGCTTCTTAATCATTTTATGTTGACCAACAAACATGTTAATTGACAGCATGTGGGCAAAATTGTTATACATTGAAAAATCAATAATATTGAATTCATATAAGACGTACCTAAATCCTCTGTAAAACTGACAACACACTGAATGACTAAATTAATGACTCACTAAAAGTAACCACAAGTATATTCGGGAAATAAAAAGATACATACCAGCTTTCCAGGTGTCTCCTCCTGATCCAGTTGATTTTAGCACCCATGAGGCAAAAGCAATACAAACCAAGCACATGTCTGCCTGTTTCAGAGGCAAGAACGGAGCATCCAACCCTAGAAAAGTTCAAAACAGTGCAGATTAATTTAATAATCAACCGAAATAAAGAAGACAAACAATTAACTAACTAAATAAATGTACACAATAACACATTCTAAAAACAAATAAGCTTTATAAAAGTGCTTTTCTGAAATCGTTATGAATAAAACCAACTTAATCTGAGATATACTGTGTTATAAAAAAGTTTAGTGTCACTCAGATTTCTTTATCAAAAATCAAAAATAGAGCAAAAACTAATATTGTGAAATAAGATATTTAACTAAAAATACAGTATATTCAAATACCAAAATATTGTATTTGAATACACTACCAGTCAAAAGTTTTTGAACAGTAAGATTTTTAATGTTTTTTTAAAAAAAAAAGTCTCTTCTGCTCACCAAGCCTGCATTTATTTGATCCAAAGTACAGCAATTTTTTTTTTTACTACTTAAAATAGCTGTTTTCTATTTGAATATATTTTAAAATGTAATTTATTCCTGTGATTTCAAAGCTGAATTTTTAGCATCATTACTCCAGTCACATGATCCTTCAGAAATCATTCTAATATTCGGATTTGCTGCTCAAAAAACATTTATTATTATTATTATGTTGAAAACAGCTGAGTAGGTTTTTAAGATTTCTTTGCGTTTTATTTAAATTTTTATTTGTTTTAAATATTGATAATATTAATAATAATAATATCACCAAATCAGCAGTATTAGAAGGATTTCTAAAGGATCATGTGGCACTGAAGACTGGAGTAATGATGAAAAATTTGGTTTGATTACAGGAATAAATTACACTTTGAAATATATTCAGATAGAAAGCAGTTATTTTAAAATAATTCACAATAGGACTGCTTTTGCTGTATTTTGGTTCAAATAAATGCAGGCTTGGTGAGCATTAGAGAATTCTTTAAAAAAACATTAAAAATCTTACTGTTAAAAAACTTTTGACTGGTAGTATATACTTTAAAATGTAAAATGCAAAGCTGAATTTTCAGCATCATTACTCTAGTCTTCAGTGTCACATGATCCTTCATGTTAAAAAACTTTTTATTACCATCAGTGCTGAAAACAGCTGCTTAATATTTTTGGTGTAAACTTTGAATTCTTTGATGAATAAAAAGATTAAAAACAGTATCTATTTCAACATTTGTTAAATTATAATACATAACTCAATAAATCTTCACTCAAATAATATATAAACACAATAATATATCAGTAGGCAGGTAGTGAATTGATACTGAATGATGAGCTATGGCTGAACCCCAAATGATAAAAAGTGACTGATGAAGTGATGATGGTTAGTGTCCTGGTGTTCCTGGAGTTTCCTCTATTTTTACTTGCACTTTAAAGTGAAACGTTCTTAAATTCTGGCACACGGCAGATTTGAGAAGCTGCCCAGTAGGAGTGAAGACAAATTTGCACGTAGTACCATTCCATCGGCCCAGGCATGGATCTACATGTGACTAGACACTCTTAGTCAGCAGCTACTGACAGAAAAGAGGTGAGAGTTGACTAACATTAAAATTATTGGTAACACTTTACAATTAGGTTCATTAGTTAACAAAATTAGTTAACATGAACTAAGAAGGAACAATAGTTCAATCTTAGTTCATGTTAATTTCAGCATTTACTAATGCATTATTAAAATAACAAGCTGTGTTTGTCAACATTAGTTAATGCATTGTGAACTAACATGAACAAACAATGAACCACTGTATATTTATTAACTAACATTAACAAAGATTAATAATAAATGTATTGTTCATTGTTCGTTTATGTTAACAAATGACATCTTATTGTGAAGTGTTACCAAACTATTTCCAGAAAATTTAGAGATACTAATTTATAATTTATATTTTCCTATTTTAGGTTTAAGGAACAATTAAACCCTTCAGAATAGTGCTACTGTGTAATTTGCATCTGTGCTGAATAATGTGTGGTAGAAGTTCTTACTTGGATCAGCGACAGCTGTTTGCATCTCCATACACTTCTTCTGTTGTTCAGCCAGCTGCTGGAAGATGCGGTTCTCCATATTGAAGAGCAAGGAATCTGGGAAGGGGCTCCCATCAGGGCTCATAGCATTTTTAGGTTGAATGATTCCTTTGGGAAATGTCTTCACAGGGACAAGTTCCCCAGAACATGTCTTCTCTTCAGGTACTGTAAAACCCGTACGTCTAACTTTTCTAAGCGAAACCGGGCTCGTCCAGAGGAAGTCGCTCTCATCTTCAGAAAAGAAGTGCTCGTACATGTCAACAGCATCATGGTTGGGAGACTTATAATCATACCGTGTCACTACCTTGACTGCTGCGTTGTCATTCTCATCATCTTCATCTGAACTCCCAGGGGAGTCAGGGAAGAAATAGTCATATGCCTCTGGGAACTGAAGGTTTCTGTTAGTCGAGCGGGAGCAGGAAAATATGGGTACCATTTTATCACCACCTGACTCTTCCACAATTGCATCAAACTCGGAGAAGAAATGGTCATACGTTTCAGGCAAAGAGGTGCCCGTTCCATCAAGGTATGAGGCAGCTATGTTATCTCCACGAGATGGACATCTTTCAGGTTCATCCTCCCCAAAGAAAAACTGGATTATTTCAGAAACTGTTACACCACTGCTCTCCATCTCTTCTTCATCATCAGAAAAGATCTTTGAGCCTGAAGTGTTCAGATGGTAGAAAGGATCCATTAAGTCATCATCTACCTCTGAATGGATTGAATGCATTGAAGCATTTCTCAAGATTTGTCTGATTGGTTGAGTATCTAGAGCTTGCAGGTTCTGCACAGACATATTCTTGCACATTCTCCTGAAGCACTGCTGAGCATTAGCCGTGTAGAGATGTTCAGGAAGAGCGGTTTCAGAACTTATATGCACCACTTCATCACCTACAACAACTGGATCTGAATCATTCTCCCACATCACATCACAAGAGCTAGGAACTCGACTCGCCCACTCACTCAACTCGTCCTCTTGTTTGGAAGGAAATGGGGTTTGAAGCTGTGCGAGGTCTTCATCCAGATCAGATATGTAAGACATGTCTCCACTTAAGCGGTCCGGCTTGGAGTCGTCAGGTTGTGTAAAGTAGCCCGAGTCTGCTGCATCTGTAGTGTCTACTATGCTACCATCCTCAGGCTGGGTCAAAATGCTGGGGTGCTGGGCATTACTGATCAACCGTAGACGAAGTATGTCATTGATGGTTAGCTTCTCCATTTCATTCCAAAAGGAGGAGATAGCAAACACAGGACATGGAAGTTGATTTGAAGCATCAAGAGAAACACTCTCTAGATCGTTGCCTTCACTTTTACACTCAGCGGAAGAAGAGTCCTCAATTTCATCAACCATATTTTGAGGCAACTCTGAAACATCTTGAGTAGGACCTTCACTGAGCATTTCTTCTGTAGGGCCATATGTGTCTTCACTAGATCTGAAGGGCTTGCCACAGAATAGCTGTTCACTAGCTGAAACAACAACTTCGTTATCACTAATGTCTCTCATATCGTCTGATTCATCCGAATTCCCTGTCTTTAAGGGTGTGGCATTCACAATTAACACCTCACTAGTCTCATTTCTGCTTTGGATATGATCTTCATCTGTTCCATGATCAATATTATCAGACATATGACTCTCAGTCATTGCATCTGTCTCATTTACAGGTATATTCGTGTTTATTTCAATGACTTGAGAGGTCAAATGGCTTTGAGATTCTGAAATGTTCTCAGGAATACATGCTTTCGGTTTTCGAGAAGCTTCCCGTGAACAAGTTAAGGTTTCTGGATCTTTTCCATTCCAACAAGATTCTGCTCTATCAATTTTGTCAAGTAAAAACAAGCTGCTTTCTTTGGTGATTTGAGATTCAGAAATTTTCTCATGAATACATGCTTTCGGTTTTTGAGAAACCTCCTGTGAACAAGTAAAGGGTTCTGGACCGTTTCCATCCGAACAAGATTCTGCTCTATCAATGTTGTCAGTTAAATTTAAGCTGCTTTCCTTGGTGATTTGAGATTCTGAAATGTTATCATGAATCCACACTTTCTGTTTTTGAGAAACCTCCAATGAACAAGTAGAGGTTTTTGGACTGTTTCCATCTGAACAAGATTCTGCTCTATCAATTTTGTCAAGTAAAGACAAGCTGCATTCTTTGGTGATTTGAGATTCTGAAATTTTCTCATGAATACATGCTTTCGGTTTCTGAGAAACCTCCTGTGAACAAGTAAAGGGCTCTTGACTGTTTCCATCTGAACAAGATTCTGCTCTATCAGTGTTGTCAGTTAAATACAAGCTGCTTTCTTTGGTGATTTGAGATTCTGAAATGTTCTCGTGAACACATGCCTCCTGTTTTTGAGAATCCTCCAATGAACAAATAAAGATTTCTGCACTGTTTCCATCTGAACAAGATTCTGCTCTATCAATATTGTCAGTTAAAGACAAGCTGCTTTCTTTGGTGGCTGAAATCTCTACTATATTACAACTGCTTGGAACTGTCCGTTCATTTTTTATTGGAGAACAGTCAGTCTCATTTCCTAAACAGGATAAATCTTTGTCCTCAGTCAATTTAAAAGAGACTGTAAAGGAAGGAGGCTCCGTTAAATCAACAGCACTGGAAACGCTAGGAGATAATAAGGATTTCCTCTGACATCCTGCATCAGAATTATCACTTAGAGGTGCTGATAAGGTCTCTTTAATATCGGTCCTGCTCTCTCGTAAGTGTACAGCAGGATCACATTGAAGGGATTCGGTTATATCTATTTCATTTTCTTTTATATTCAGAACTTTATCGGTCTGGGGTAATAATGAGAGCTCACAAATCTTTGCTTTCAATTGTCCATTGTTTACAAGGGACGTATCATGCATGCTTTTGGAAATAGTATTAAAGCTTATGTGTCCAACTTCTGGCTTGGGAAGTGTGGCGCCTAAATCACTGATAAAAGATACTGGCAAGCTTTTTGAAAACTTAAAATCAGCCTCCAAGTCAAATGTATTTCTAAGCTGTAAATGATCTGTATTATGCACGATAGAAGGTGTTTTGATTCTTTGAAGTGACAGGTGCTCTGTCTTCCAGACATTTGCAGGGAAGTTGCTTATCTCTTTCCGCTGAATAAATCTCTCTTCCTCTGATTCACTTTGACGAATGTGGATCTGAGCCTCATGTCCTTGCTCTAATGGTTCAACACTCATTCTCTTCTTCTTCCTCCTCTTTCTTCTGGAAGGTGACACTGGTATCTGACCAAATGGTGAATCTCTCGAGTCAGAACTACTTATGGCATCCAGCTGAGCAATGTTTTGTCTTGCTGGATATGTATCAGTCATGTCTTTTTTAATAACCACTACCATTTTCTCTTTGTCAGGTGGCTTTGTTTCAGGTGTTAGCTCTAGATTTTTGCTGAGACCGTTATATCTTCCTTGTTGCTCTTGCTTCATTCTCACTGTAATTAGGGGTGTAGTCAATGGCTTCCTTCCAATGACTAGCTCTGTGTCAGACTTTGATGCATGTTCTTGCGCATTAGCGGATGTGATCCCTAAAGCTTTTACTGAGGCTTTATCGCTCCAGGTATTAGCCACACCCTTTTTAGTGATTTCTCCTCTAAGACTGGGCTTATTTCGGCCAGATGGACCTGTGTCCACAGACAGAATATCCTGCTTATCAATCAAACCCTCCAGATGGCCCATCTTCTCGTTTCCACGAATGACAACATGGCTTTGTTCCAAAGGCTGCTGGTTTTCTGTGACACTTTTTAACTGCTCAAAAAATAGATTGACAGTCTGAAGGTGCAAGTCTTCCTCACTGCCAGAGAGAACCTGCTCTGGACTACGTATTCCGTACTTGCTGAGGTAATTACCGACTGGTGAACCCTCACAGTCTGGCGGGCCATCAATCTGAAGGTCTGGATCAGGGTCTGTGGATGCTGTGCCCATGGCCGGGTTCCTGCTTCGAAAGAGGCAGCCCATCTCATCAATGTCACTCATACCCGAGTCCTCTCGGCTTGCGAGCCCAGGAGAGAGCAGGTTACAGTCCTCACACTCCTGAAAAAAACAGTCCCAGTCTTGGTCGGAGATGTGCACACTGTATTCAAAGTCGTCCATTGTGAATGGTCGATACACAGGCAGCTCTGAATCTACAAATGAAACATGAATTAATCACTGAATGACATGAATGAATAGTCTGGAAAAATAATTACACAAAAATAGGGAAAATGCAAAAATGTGGATGTTTTTATTGCCACTATGACAATGGCACGACCAGTATCGACTGACAGGTAACATATATGCTCTTTTTATGATACACTCGGACTATACACATTGCAACGACAATTTGTGATATAACATACTTAAATTAATTTTTCAGAAACAAGGTGCACTAAATCTCAAATATATTGAATGAACTAAAATTGCATCAGTCATTATTTCATACTTTAAATATATTGTGCATTATAACATAAAAAAAAAACGTTAAAGTTATCTTTGAAATGAATCAATTAATCATGCATGCAATTTTGAAAAAAGAAACTGTTTTCTCATTTTTCTTTACTCTAACACTGGTAAAACTGCATGGGGAACCAAGCATGCAGAATCCACTGCTTTTGTTCACATTTCAATTTTTGTTTGGTGTAAACAATAATATTAAACTAATATTACACTCACAGCAGAAATCTGTACAGTACCTGTTCAGTGGTGTGAAAGTGCAAAAGTCCCAGAGCAGTTAGCCTGTCAGACCACTTCAGTAGCCTGAGGCATAGTGAATGCCCTTTGAAGTGTGTCCTTCCGAGTAAGAGAGGTACACCACAGGCCCTATGATTTGTTATAAATAGAACGGTGTTACACATCACGTAATGCACGCAGCACTTTCTCTCTCACTCTCTGACACCTTCCACCAGCCCCCCAAACAAATGTGTACAGAGTGAACACCATAGCTACTTGGTTGGCAAGGCTGTTATAAAAACTGCTGAAGTATATATTATTATGGTTTTCAGCACTGCAGAAGTCACATCAGAATCTTCCAGAGAAATGATAGGCCATGAAAAACCATGTGTGTATATATATATATATATATATATATATATATATATATATATATATACACACATTGGGGTAAGAGTGATTTCTGAAGGATCATGTGACACAAGACTTGAGTAAAGGTTGCTAAAGATTACATTTTAAAGTAAACTGATTTTTTTAAGTATTACTTTTTTACTGTATTTTTCTTTTTACTTTTTATTTAAATTTGTTTTCCTTAAGTTAAGTTCAGCTTTGAACCCCTTACAGCAAAAAAAGAGAAGAAATGAAACACACAAACACACACATAAGGAGAAGTCCACTTCCAGAACAACAATTTACAAATAATTTACTCACCCGCTTGTCATCCAAGATGTTCATGTCTTTCTGTCTTCAGTCGTAAAGAAATTATGGTTTTTAAGGAAAGCATTTCAGGATTTTTCTCCATATAATGGACTTCAATGGTGCCCCCGATTTTGAGCTTCCAAAATGTAGTTTAAATGCAGCTTCAAAGGGCTCTAAACGATCCCAGCCGAGGAAGAAGGGTCTTATCTAGTGAAACGATCGGCCATTTTTTTTTGAAAAATTAAAATTTGTATACTTCGTAAGCACAAAAGCTTGTGTAGCACTAGCTCTGGGATGCGTGTCCACAACGCTACGTACTACAGAATCACATTGAAAGGTCATGCACGACTCACCACCTGACTTGCTGATTTTTTTCAGACATTGGAATAGATATGGTCCATTCTTGACAGCATTGAGATTTCTGCTTTGTTGGCAATGGTTGGCATTTTCCACACGTGCACCACCATGTCTTCGTATGAATGTTGTCTGCCCGAGGCTTTAGAGACTTGTGTCGCTGTAGCAGTCTCCTCTCTCTGTCTAAGTTCATCCTCTGTGCACTCCGGCTCAAAAAGATAGGGTATGACGAAAAACTCCATCTCATATTCTCCTACAACTTCAGAATCATCCGACATCGTTGTACCTTTTTGTTTGTAAACAGCGTTTGACTTACTTGCACTTAATTAGTCTTTGCACGCTCGCTTTGTAAACGCTAGGTCTGTTGTTCCGCCTACGTTGTGTGTGACCTTTCGAGGTGATTCTGTAGTACCTATCGTTGTGGACAAATTTTTATTTAAAGAATAAATAAATAAAAAATAAAAAATTACTGATCGTTTCACTAGATAAGACTCTTCTTCCTCTGCTGGGATTGTTTAGAGCCTATTGAAGCTGCATTTACACTACATTTTGGAAGTTCAAAATCGGGGCACCATATCAGTCCATTATATGGAGAAAAATACTGAAATGCTTTCCTTAAAAAAAAAAACATTATTTCTTTACGACTGAAAACAGAGAGACATGAACATCTTGGATGACAAGGGAGTGAGTAAATTATTTGTAAATTGTTGTTCTGGAAGTGGAGTTCTCCTTTAATGTAGAACGTGAAAATAAAAATAACTAACTTTTAACTGTTTGGCCAGCACAGTTCACATATTATTCTCAGGAGGAAGCACGTGTGGAGGCGGTAAACGGCAACAATGCATGTGCAATGGAAGATGGTATGGCAAGTATAAACACATGAATCGGATATGGGTCACAATTGAAAGAATGTGTAAACAGACAGCCAAAAAAATCGGATATAGGCAACAAATCAGAATTGGGCATTAAGACCTGCAGTCACAGTGTAAACAAGGCTTATGTCTAGAGTTAGAACTGGACTGCGCCATCTAGAGTTTCATGACAGAAATATATATAAACGTAGCTTTCAAAATGTTAAAATACACACACACAGTTAGATATATTTTGATGGATTTTGATGAATAGAAATAAAACAGAAATCTTTTGTAACATTATAAATGTCTTTATCATCACTTTTGATCAATTTAAAGCATCCTTGCTAAATAAAACTATTAATTTATATAATTCCTTTCCAAAATAAATAAATAAAAAATTATACTGACTCCAAGCTTTTGAATGATATAGTGTATTTTGTTACAAAAGCTTTTTATTTCAGATAAATGCTGATCATTGGATCTTTCTATTCATCAAAGAATCCTGAAAACAATGTACTCAACAGTTTTAAATATTAAGCAAATATTCAGCAAATCATCATATTAGAATGATTTCTGAAGGATCGTGTGGCACTGAAAGCTGAAGTAATGAAGCTTAAAATTTTGCTTTGATCACAGGAATAAATTACATTTAAAATATATTTAAATAAAAAACAGTTATTTTAAATGCTACTGTTTCTGCTGTACTATGATCAAATAAATGCAGGCTTGGTGAGCAGAAGAGACTACTTTAAAAACATCAAAAATCTTACTGTTCAAAAACTTTTGACTGGTAGTGTACATTGTAGTCTTTCATTTCAGCTCCCAATGACATACCATTTGGCAGCTATGTTTTGGGACAGGCTTAGTGAGGAAGGCAAAGGATTGTATTGCCTGCAGTCAAGAAGATTCCATCAGCTGACACAGTGGAGGACTCTCAAACTAGAGGTCATATGATTGTGCCTGTTGCCAGCTTTCTGCTGTGATATCATGCGTATATGTCGGGTGTTCTTTCCCGCTGCTTAGAAACAAGTCATGATATTAATGCCACTCAAGGTATTAATGTCACAGTCAGAACATATTCACATCTTGGTCATTTGACACAGCTGTGATCTGTGTGGTCTGACACGTCCCTTCAGCACAAAGACGTATGTATAGAAAAAGACACCATGAAACCAGATCATGAATTGCTTTCCTGAACTGTAGCTCAAACAGTAGAGCAAGGTCATGGGCTTGATTCCCAAAGAAAGCAAAAACTGCTAAAAAGTAAAAATGTCAACTTTGAATGCAAGTTGCTTTGGATAGTATGTCTCAGATGCATAAATGAAAATATAACAAATTCAACAATAACTAACATATTTTACAATGATTTCAAACTGAGCAAATAACATGCGTATCATTTGTACACAATTACTCATGTTGGCTCCTGTCCAGCCCAAGGCTGAATAGCAAATGGGGTCCGAAATCATGTTTAGAGACATCAAGATTATAAATGTAGACAGTAGGATTAACTAATCTGGCCAATTTGCAAAGTGCCATCAAGTCATTATGATATTAAGATAACAGGTCTCTCTTTATCCCATTATCTACACAGATCTAAGCTGTGTTTTGTGCCTTCTGCTCTTCCTTCCTTCAAAAGTGTCTGAACTCCATAGAGAATCAGAGGACAAATTGTAGCTGGTTTATCTTACATGTAATATTTAAAAAAAATTCAATGTTAGACCCAAAGACTATGTATCAAATAACAAGTCAGCAGCACTCGAAGTCCCTTTTCTTTCACAGAAGGAATGTTATTTAAGTCTTTCTGAAGTGAGAAGTTTGTTTGACATTCAGACTAACAAAACCCACTTTGCATTCACTCTTTTAATTATTCATGACCTTTATACATTTGATTCTGGCTTCTGTGGGAAAACATTCCCCCCACCAATTAACCAACCACAGACCGGGCACGCTGCCCAGCGAGGTCCTACACTATCAATTCATCAGAGCTTTATTGAGACAGAGGGGGAAAGGCCTTGTCTTGTGAGTTTACTGCACCTGGGGGCGGTGGGCTGTCTGAACGCGGGTGGGATTCTGTTTTCATCAACAGGATTAAGCCCAATAAATCCGTTTCTGGGATTAAGATTGGGATCTGTTTGGACTACTTAGCTGTGGCAAATACAGTGGTGTTTCTTCTCTAATTGTACTGCTGGTTCAACTGCAACTATTCATCGACTGACTTTTCAATCCCTTGTAAATAGAAACGCCCAGGTCAAGTGACAGTTTTTCAACAAAGCATGGCATGGCATGGCATCTCCTTTTCAGCTATACATGTAACAAAAGACAGTGTTACAGCATTTCTTTGAGAAATAGATCATTAAATTCATGCTTGTCTACTCTGGAGGCTTGTTAAAGGGATAGTTCACCCAAAAATGAAAATTCTGTGATTAATTACAGCAATACTACCACATTCAAGGCCCAGAAAGGTAGTAAGGACATTGATCAAATAGTCCATGTGACATCAGTTGTTCAACCTTAATTTTATAAAGCTAAGAGAATTCTTTTTGTGCATAAAGAAAACAAAAACTTCTATGTCAGGTTTTTATGTGCATTCACGGGATACAACGACGCATGTCTTAAAATGAAATAGTTGGGCTTCATAGTTTGTATCTCTGAAAGTTTATTGAAAAACTACATAACTTCATCTGAGGTTTGAACACAGGACTGCTTCATGTTATACCATTTTTATTTCTATTTGAATTGTTCAGTTGTGCCTTAGCATGATAAACTGCTATTTAAGATACTAAAATATTGTAAAAACTAAAATACAAGATCCTGGCCCATCTTTGCATATTGTGTCAAATAAGTGGTTCTCAGTGTTTTTTACTTCCCTTTGTCCAAAACCATATTTAAAGTCCCTGAAATGTATATTAACATAAAATGTCACCCTGAATCACAAAACCAGTCATAAAAGTAAAGTTTTTGAAATTGAGATTTATACATCTTCTGAAAGCTTTCCATTGATGTATAATTTGGTAGGATTGGACAATATTTGGCTGAAATATAACTATGTTAATGTTATGTTATCTGGAATTGGATGGTGCAAAGAAAATAAATAAAATAAAATAAAATAAAATTACTGAGAAAAAAAATCACTGTTAAAATTGTCCAAATGAAGTTCTTAACTAATAAAAATATACTAATAAACAACAAAAAAATTAGTTTCTATAACTAATAAAAAAAATGTACATTTATGGTAGAAAATTTACAAAAATATTGTAATATGATGTATATGACTTAATATCCTAATGATTTTTGGCGTATATATATATATATATATATATATATATATATATATATATATATTTATTTATTTATATATTCATTTTGACCCATACTGTGTATTTTTGGCCATTATTGGCAAATATTCCTGTGCTACTTAAGACTGGTTTTGTGGCCCAGGGTCATGTGTATGTGTATGTATATTATTTTATACATATATAAAAGCTGATACTTCTACTTTCGTTGTAAAAAAAATGAACAAACTCAAAAATAGTATGTCAGTTTTGCTTATTTTTTAGTGTTGTTTTAAGATTTTAATTAACATTATATTAACATAAGTAAATTTAAATAATAATTTATAATTTATAAATAATTTAATTGGGGCTACTTGGTTCAGCGGTCTAAAACCTTTTGTCCTTTTGTTACAACAAAAGTGTAAGAATCACATCACATAATCATGAGTTTGTACTGATCATAAAAGTCTATTTTAATAATTTCTATTAAAAAACATATTTTTATCTCTGTAATAATAGAATTATTTAGTTGTTTTACTTACATATTTGACTTTACATGTCAGTGTACTTCTCATAAATGCTAGACACACTTGCTTTGGTAGCTAATGCAAGTAACATGTTGCCACATGGAATTTAGTTTGTTTTACCATGCAAACTAAATTTATGAATTAAAAGGTAAATGATCATTGAACTGAAAAATCTACCCAGATAGCACACGTACATCTGCAAGATGTTTGTTAAAGATCACTTGATCTGGAAAGCATCTGCTGTGTACAAACATCTGACAGACGTCTATATGATGTCAGTACAACATATATAAACATCTTAAAGACATCTCTGTTTGATATCTGATAGGAAACACCGTATAGACATATTGCAGCTCTGTGTGCTATCAGGGTAAATTCACAAATCAGTACTGACAAAATGTATTCAGTGTAATTATAGTGTACATTTTACCAGTGAGACATTATTTTTAGATTACAAATGGCTTTTAAAAGTATGAAATTTACTTTTTATTTGGAGAAATGATCAGTGACATGACAAATATACATAACAGGAACTAAGCAACCATATGAAGCAAATATAGCAGCTTCTGGGTTGTGTACTTTTAGGAAACCAGCTGAGCAATTACCAGTAACTTTGGCAATGTACTATAGATATTACATTATGTTGCAGTTCTTGGTCACCAACAAACATTAACCCACAAATTTTATTAACAAACGAAAAACTTAGTCATATTCTATCTGCATAGTGTAGTTAATGTCTTTAAAACCTAACTTACACAACCAACGAATACACTCTTCCATAGAAATAGGAGACAAGTTACCTCAGGTGGGCCTGTACTCGTCACCCTCTGTTAGCTGACCCAAAAACGTTAGCGTACATGTCGACAGATTCTGTCAACATAAGTACTGTATTGTGAGAATGCGCCTCACTTTGTCCTGTCGTTATCATTACCTGTGAGCCGGAGGCACTAAAAAGCATTTACTGACTGCAGACAATGAGGGAATTTGACGGGCCGCTGCTCCGAGCTCATCGCTGCACGCGGGAGCAGATGACAACAAATGCGCATTGTCTCGTGAAAGCACCTGAGCACGCTGAGATAGCGGTCACCAGGACCTTTGAATACTACCTCAGACGTGCTTTACTCAATCCCATTATTTACAAAAGACTGAATGTCATTTAAGGAAGACAAGAACTGCTCATTTCAGATTCTCAGAAGGTTTCAGTTATAGGCTTACCTGTTGATTGAATGGATTTGCAACACGAGTGTCAGGTTCCGGCTAAACGCACACACATACTTCACTTGAAATAATAATAAAAGAAACTAAATGCATCAATTTCTATTATTAGTAATGCAAATAATAGTTAGCTTCTTTTTATTATTATTATTTTTTGAAATTAGGGACTTCCAGAAACAGTCCTAAAGTGAATAAAACATACTGTATTGAATAATTAAACCGATTGATAATTAAACATTTAATACATTTAAATGGGAAGTTAATGGTGTTTATCTGTGCAATTGCCTGAATGTTGTTCACTGTTGGCCACAAGGTGGCAGTCGAACTTAACATTACAACAGAAGCTTGGTTAGTGTTTACCAAGTTTCGCTGATCTTTTTCCAGTTAACATTCACGGTGTAACATTTATTTGTAGGCTACATAATGATACCACAGAATTAAAAAATAAAATAAAATATAAAATTGGTTTATGTAATAATGTAATTCGATGCAGTTGGAATTAAAGTCAACAAACTAAAGGTAAATGGTATGTTTAGATGAAATGCAGCTTGATAAGTGTTGCATAACAGTTGCAGTAGTCAAACCAAAAACCAAAAATGTATTTAAATACCAGATGTAATTTTACTAGTGGGTGCAGGACACTATAGTTTATCTGTGAGAATAGCAAAATAAAGTGACATATTATACCCAAAAATTCTTCATACAGTGTTAAAATAAAAGATTAGGACCAACAATTATTAAGACACAAATAATTTTCACTTTGAGCATGTTTTGCTTAAGTGTTTTTTCTTTCATTGCTAATGCGACTTTTTTTTACAGTGCAGACTGAACAAAATGAAGCATTGCTTGGTAATTGGTCAACGAAGAATTTATAGTTGTGTAAATTTTGTCATTCAGTTTTTTTGAATTTTTGGTTGACTGTAATCCATTACATATCTTTCTATCGAAGTTATCTGACAGAGTTTAACTTTGAGTTTTTTTCATATTTTATTAGCATTTTCTAAACTATAGCGAATAAACTGTAATAATGTGAGAAATGTTGAAGGTGTCTGAATAAATTTTGGTTTGTGCGTCTGTGACATCAGTCTTTCAGTACTCACTCACACAAAGTCTAGTTATTACTGTAGTCTAAGCGTTAATTTTGTGTTTTTACACAAAGCTCTGTGTCTTTACATTAAGTATAGAATACAAAAGATAAATCCAGCCGACTTTCTCTGACTCATAAGTCTGGCTGTGGTCCACAATGAACAGTATCTCACTCAGCAGAGGGCAGGCTGTGCTCCCCACTTCCAGGCCTGGGAGGGAGTCATCAGGGAAGGGTCTCAGACCACAGCCTTCCTCTTCATGATGAGTCATTTCTGAGGCATTAAAGGTCATACAGGCAGGAATAGGATGAGTGTTATTTTTAGTTTAATAACCCACCTCCATTGTCCTATCCTGTTACAAAGATTTTGGATGACTGTGAAATATAATCCCATTTATTCTTATCTCAGCTTTTACTACAAACTATGCTTTCTGGATAAAATACATATGGAAATTTTACAACAGTTTAGGATAAGAGTGTTGATTGAACACTAAATCATGTCTTTCTGAAAGGCTGTCTCTCTTTTTTGGCCTCACACACCAGTTTAGTCGCTTATCAGCTTTTCAGACAGACATGTGGCCTCCATATGTCACAAGATGTGCGGAAGCTTGTCAATTAGTAAAGTTAACAGCACACATTAGAATATGTGCAATTGTTTCCTTAAGAATCTCTTAAAATTACTTCAGGATGATTCACTCAGGTTCTGATATTTTTTTTGCTTTATTAAAACCAGTTAATACAAATGTTCTTGCACAAAATAATTTTTTTGGGGACCCAACAAAGCATTTTTTTTTTCTAAACCAGAAAGCTATGAGTGCATTAATATCAGGCAAGCCCAGGTGGGGGCTGACAGGAAATGATTAAAATCCTTCCAGACAGACGCACTGCATCCTCTCAACCTCCTGCACGGCTTGTGTGTTTGCTCTGAGTTAAACATACCAGGACTGATCACAGATCCATTCTCCGCTGGTGGAAGTGTTTGTTAATGAGTGATCTGATGACAAAGGTCTGACAGGCCCTCTACCACACACAGACTGATGGCTCAACCTGCTTCCCTGAGGTCGCCTGGGTTATCAGTGGCCACGAAACAATGGGAACCGGCGGGGCCAGGCACTGGCCAGCTCTAGCATTGACATGCCGCATGCCTGCAGACCTATACAAACCAGCACTGGACACACAGCCCTCTTCACTCACCCCGTCACTCATCATGGCTGATAACAAGAGCAGGGCTGTCACTACTCATTCATTTAGCCACGCCGTGAATGGACTGAGAGTTGCCCTCTGACCTCTCAGGTCTGCAGCTATTACTCCGCACAGCCCAATCAGCTCTGGACAGAGAAACAATGACCTCTGGAAGTGCTGAATAGCACTGATGAAAGATATTGTGGGTATTCAAGATTAGTAAAGCATGTACTTATAAGCAGGCCTAGATTTTGTAGATACAGATTGTTTTTGGACTAATTTTATCGGAACAGCTGTTGATTACTGTGGAACAGCGCTGTCAGACAATTAATGATGATTAATCGCATCCAAAATAAATGTTTGTGTTTACATACACTACCAGTCAAAAGTTTTTGAACGGTAAGATTTTTGAGGTTTTTTAAAGAAATCTCTTCTGCTCACCAAGCCTGTATTTATTTTGTCCAAAGCACAGCAAAAATTGTTGCAGTTTGAAATATTTTTTACTTTTTAAAACAACTGTTTTTTATTTGAATATGTTTTTTTGTAATTTATTCCTGTGATAAAAGCTAAATTTTTAGCAAGAGACATTTATTATTAATTATTATTATTATTATTAATATTTAAAACAGATGAGTAAATTTTTTTCAGGATTCTTTGAATCCTTGAGTCTGTATTTTTTTTATTATTTATTTAAAGAATTTATAGAAATTAATACTTTTATTCAGCAAGGTTGCTTTAAACTGATCAAAAGTGATGATGAAGACATTTATAATGTTACAAAAGATTTCTATTTCAGATAAATGCTGTTCTTCTGAACTTTTTTTATTCATCAGAGAAACCTGAAAAAAATTCTACTCAGCTGTTTTCATCATATTATTAATAATAAATGTTTTTGAGCAGCAAATCAGAATATTAGAATGATTTCTGAAGGATCATGTGACTGAAGGAATGATGCTAAAAATTCAGCTTTGAAATCACAGCAATAAATTACATTTTAATATATATTTAAATAGAAAACAATTATGTTAAGTAGTAAAAATATTTCAAAATTCAAAAAAGACATTAAAAATCTTATGCAAAAAAAAACAAAAACTTTTGACTGGTAGTGTTATATATGTGTGTGTACTGTGTATATTTGTTATGTATATATAAATACATACACATGCATATATATAATATATACAATGTGTATAATAATTTTTTGTAGGCTTCTGCATCCCTGTGACACGTTTAGAAAATCGATGGATAGAAATAATTTTAATTAATTAATTTTTTAAATTATGCAGACGCCATTGGGGGTTGAAAGACAGCTTGCAGTAAATGGAAAATATTAATATTATATAAGATATATAAGGTACTTACTGCAAACTTTCAACTATATATGTATACAATACTACATTTTTCTGTTGTGTCTATACACAGCTTTTTACTTACAACTGTGTGAGATTTGCACATTGATTCACAAACAAAATCGCTGATGTGTTGAAATGTGAAATGTTTAGAAATAGGGCTTTTGTTGTGCTTTCACCCAGTTATAAGGTATTATGCTTTGACAGGCTCTTTTGACGTCATCTCTGATTCTCTTTCATGTACCTCCACAAACATACAGTCTTTAGATGGTTAAATCCCATTCTTAGACTCATCTGGGTGTGTCTTCATCCCACGCTCCACGGCTTGCACACTGCTTCTTCTGTTCTCTCCAGCCCACTGAGCGTGTACAGTAGAGCCGGGTCCTGGCAGAGCAGCCAGGCGAGCAGAGCGTTGAGACATTACTGCTTTAGGGAGTGTTTCGTGCGCCTGTGTGCTCGGCTCTGCAGGAGCAGAGAGCGGATGACGTCAAGGCTGGAGTGCAGTCAGGATCAGACAGTAAATCACAGGGCATCCGCTCTCTTACCGCAAACACACCCGGCTCGGGCTGGGGAGGACACGTCTGGACTCACTCCTACTCCCTCTCTGGGTTCACTCCTTTACTATGTGGCTCACGGATTGGCTGGACAGACAGAGTAATGGCCTGCTGCTGAGAGGAGTGAGGTCCGGTGCTTTCCCTGGACTTCCCCCTGCAGTATGCCAGGCTTCAGGCTGGGGCCTGAATAGCAACTGAGATGCTATTTGTGCTCGTGGGCTTCCAATAAATCATACTAGACGCGCCTTTTATCATTAATATAGTTTGAAATGTTTTTGGCGGCTGATGCTGTTTGAAAAATGTGCCTCGGCTGGAGCCTGAACGAGGGGGAATTTAGAAGGTAGAACTTTCCAAAGTTGTAATTGCTGTGACGGGATCATTACAGAAGGTAGAGTGTTTAACATCCAATTAAATCGCTGAATTACCAACACTCACCCTCCTCGCTTCAGGCTTCAGAATGGGACCTACAGGAGTGCAGTGTCTCAGAGGAGTTAGGGCTAAATCTTATCTTATTTGTCAGGTAAATAGCCCCAGAGCGCACAAACGTTTCCTTCTCCAGAGGAGTCTGTTTGTGTCTTTCTGATTTGGATCAGCAATTCTCTCCCATTTGAGTAAACATCACTAGCTAATCAGTCACTGGTGACATCAGCCTAACCCCCCTGGAAAGTTAAACGTTGCTTATTCACAGCTAAGGAAATTTATTTGGATTCTCAGTTATGTTTCATTGGATAATGATTTTGTCTCATGTTTTTTTAGAAAAAATAAAATAGACACTAATCCAACAACTGTTGGCAGAATAAGAGTATTTAACTATAAAATTATGGAAGAATTTAATGAGAAATGTTTCATTGCTTTTAGTTGAAATTTTCTCCTCCAACTTCTAAATCATTCTACTGTTTTACCTTTTTTTTGTAAAGGGCATTTGTCCTTCTTTGCTCGTTCACTTTGTAAACACTGGGTCGGTACTTCTGCAGCGATGTAGGATGATTTTGAAGTTGGAGTGTGAAAAGGGGTTAATGCGAATAATGGGAGATGGAAACGCATTTGCTGAATAAATTGCTAACATATCAAGCTTCAAACATTAGACATTAAGCTTATAATAATACCTTAACTTGTCAGCTGTTTTCAAAACAAATGGCAGCAATTTATGTTTTTATGTTTTTGCCATAATTGACACAAAAACACGAAAGGCTCTTTTGTCATAGCAACGTCATGAGATCAATATGTTAACATGACAAGTGATTATCTGGAAGTCACAGAGGTTGGAAGTGGGACAATTCAGCTCAGATGTTCCCGCATCCGATCTTGTCTGGAATGCAGCATTAATGCCAGGAAGTAACGATTTTGTTCTTTTTGACTTGTTGAATGAAAATAGTGCTTTTCACTAATGTTTTTGTTATATTCCAATTCTGTTAATAAGTTAAATTCGCAACTTTGGATGCAAACCCAGCTTATGTGTGTCTGTATCTAATCACTAAAGGCCTGTTTACACCAAATATGATAACTATAACAATAACCATTATAATAAACCAGAGGTGTTCTGTAGATCCACTGTCCTGCTGAGGTTAGCTCCAACATTAATTAAACACCTAAAACAACTAATCTAACAAACAAAACACCTTGTGTCTAGTTAAGGACAACACATTTTGTGTTATCTTCAACTCGGTGTGGTCTTCCCGCTCATTTCTACACACTAATGTTTTATAATTACACAATTTGTCAGTTATGTACACAAACTGATACAAAATGTGTTGAATTTGTCAACACAAAATGTGTTAAAGGGGTTGATATGATTCTTTAGGGTCTTAATGAAAAGTCTATAATATACTTTGGTTAAAAATTCTCAATGGTAGTGTAAAACAACACCCTTTTTACCTTGTCAAAATTAGCTCTGCAAAAATCATCCCATTCTGGTTGAGGCTGCTTTAAATGCAAATGAACTCTTCTAGCCCCACCCCTCTCTTCTCTCTGTGGAGTGACGAGCCTGTTTACTTTAGCCGCGTTTAGCCGCTAAACTTGCTAATTAGCACAATATTTGGAAAGGCGATCGCAAAGATTCATAAAAAAAAACCCTTATACTCACTTCTGCTGTAAGTGAAGCTGGATCACGAATGATTCGTACAAACATAGACGGATATAAGTAGATCGGGAGGCGCATTCCCTTCACAAACAAACGTAATCCACTGCATCTTCAGTGGCTCAGATGTCGGGAGTAAATGATGACCACTACGTTCATTATTACATCCAGCAACACAACACCTCAATCACTCAATTCTTGTCTAATTTACATCCCTGCTCCGGCATCAAAACATCAAGGTTGGACTGGCTCGAGAATGGCTCGATTTGAAAAAGGGAATATTATTTTTACATATTAATTAAAACCCACTGCATAGATTTTTATCATTATAGGGTAGATTTGTACATACACTGCCAACACACATTAATGTTCAAACAACATGTAAAAGTGAACTTAGCATCCGATGACCCCTTTAACATTTTTTTTGAGAGTGAAGGTCTTTAGACTCATTAGAAACTTCCATGCAAGTGCGTTTAAGAGTTGTCCGTTTGGTGTGGACGCCAATATAGTTATCGTTCTTGATGTGAAGGGGCATTAACTTACTGTTTTGTGAATATTTGAGACTGACTTTGAGATTACTGGGGGCTTTTTCTCTTGGGAAACATTTGAGAAGTTAAAGACCTATGCAAAATCTCCATTTGCTGTTGTGTAGAAGAAACAACTGGGAACTTCTGTGATGTTTCTTTCCTGTAGAAATCCCAGTAAAGCTGCGTAAAGTAAGGAAAAAATATCATAAAATGTCATAGAAGACTTTTTATTTTTTTTAAACACCCTCTGTTTGCTCTGCTTTCTCTATTAGCGGTAACTCTTTTCTATTGTGAGTTTGTTTGTCCGTGTAAATGAAGCTTTTGAGGAGTCCTGATGTTTAGTTCTTTAGTTGAATGGCAACATTCTTCACCAGTGCTGTCAAATTACCCAGAGCTAAATGAGACCAGCGAGGTTGTAGATAAGATTTGGAGGTGAAAACAACTACATTAACATAACCAATGAGTCAATTCTTTCTTTCTCATTAAGAGCGTGGAAGAATTTGTGTCCAGGCAGCCCCATTCTCTAGACAATGAGTTGGATTCCCAGCAAGTGCTGCTGACAGGACCCTGTTCTGGAGGAGTGCTGCTCTCTGAAGGGTAATAGCCCTTATGTGGATGACGACACAGTCTGAGGCAAGAGGTTGGAGCTTATTTGCCTGAATGTTGCCATAACAGTAGGATAACAAGTAGTTGCAACCGATGTGTTGCCTTGTTTAATTAGGCACGAGAATAGGTGATAGGTCAAAGGTCAGACAGGGCTTTAAGCACGTTTTAGCCCTTTAAAGGCCACAGAGACTTTAATATACTTCAATACATGTCTCGAAACTTCTCGAAGTTATCACACCATGGTGTTCCAGACTTATGATGGTGAATAAAAGCCGACATAGCCCTCTGAGCTGTTAATCTATGGTGTACCTTGCCAACAAGAGACAAGAACTTTTTTATACCTCTCCGCAGGAGCTCCCTGCCCCTCTCTCCCACAGCTCAATGTGGAGCTGCCCTGCTCTTTGAAGTGATATTTACTCTCTCATTCATCGCATGAGAAGAAAAAATAAAAAAGAGGTAAAATAAAGAGAAAGAAACACCTGCCAGACAGCAAACAGCTCCCAAGGTCTACAGCTCCTCAACAGCGATCCCCATGATGTCATCGCAGTAACATGAAACACTGCAAGTTTTCAGCCTTGCACTTTGTGATTGGCAGGCACATCTAGAGCAGTGCGGCTTTGTTTAAAACTGGCTGACGGCTGTCTGTAGCTCTCAAGATTGCTGTTCGGACAACACATTTTGTTTAGAGGTTTAAAGGTTCCTTTCATTGCCTTCTCATTCCAAATTATATCTAGATTTCTGTTAAAGTGACAAATAATATAATGCGCTGATATAAGACTCAAAATATGACTTTGCTTAAGCTTCAAAGAGATGAGAGCGACAGTCGGTCGAAAACACAAGCTGTTAGCTTTCCACGATAGTCTCAGTTTTAATCAAACAGGGTGAGCTGCATGCTGGGAATGAAGTTTCTCTCTTAGCCACCAAGAACAACACGGGCCTGCCTAAACAATGGGAAACTCCAAATAAACCTCGGCTCCTTCACTCCCTCTCTAAGCTCCCACTGAGGCCAATATGATAAGACAGGCAGGAGCAGGACTTCAAGACATTTAGGCCTTTAATGCATTATGAGGTTCACACAGCGAAATCACATTAAATACTTTAATTCTTACTGTTGGGGTGGGGTTGCTGAGGTGAACACATGGAGGGGGGTTGATGCCTCTGTGCACTTGACTCCATTTGATTAAAAAACCCCTTCATGGGTGCATGTGCTATACTTTTATTACTCTAAGGCAGCATTTCATAGCCGTTCCGCAGACTGGTGTTCATGAACAGTTTTGGTGGTGCGAGGCCCCACGATATCCGTTTATGACTCTGAAAATGACTACATGTTCTGACGTAGAAGCTGGATGCACTTCGTTTGTTTATAAGCAGAGAAAGATGCACGTTGTACATAAAACAGTCTTCATAAACATGTCTGAAGGTTTCGACAGAGAGGCCTTACTTATTTGAGCCAGAATATACAGACGATGAACTAAGAGAGATGGACGTTCTACTTCAGAACGCGGCTTCTGCGTCAGCAGCACCGCATGTATTCGCTGTGTTTCTCTTATGAACGTTTGCAACGGAGACTGACACAGAAGAGATGTTTAATAAAGTCGTTATTTTTGTTTTATTTGCACAAAAAAGTATTCTTGTAGCTTCATAACATTACGCTTGAATCACTGACGTCACATGGACTATTTTAACAATGTCCTTACTATCTTTCTGGGCCTTGAATGTGTCAGTTGTGTTGCTGTCTATGCAGGGTCAGAAAGCTCTCGGATTTCTGTAGATGAACGAAGGTTTTACTCGTTTGGAACGACATGATGATCCAAATTAATGACAGAATTTTCACTATCCCTATCACTACCCCTTTAAGTGTTTAGCGCCTTTCTTGTTCAGTAACTTTAAACATCTCACTATCTCAAGACAGTAAATGAACAAATTAAGATGTTCTTTTACACCCTATAAGACAAAAATAATAAAATAAACCTTCATGCTAAAGTTAAAAGGTGGCAAATCAAAGTTTGCGACAGTGAAGCTAAATGATATAAAGATGTTTTGTTTTACAGGCATTAAATATTGTTCATTGTTCACAGTGATAAATAAACAAATAAACAGCATTACTAACAGCGTTATTTTTTTCAGTAATGAGTAATCAAACGAATTACTGTTCCCCCGTTAGAGCACGTTACCACTGACAATAAAATGCGGCATTATTGCCACTGACAATAAAATGTGGCATTACTAGAATTTATTACAATATTATTATAATTTTATTTTTTAGTTCATCTGAATGGATGTTAAGTGTAACGTTACCTGTATTTGGCAAACTGTAAACTCTAGTGTAAAGGCACACGACCAGTCATCGCTTTGTCTCACACACACGCAAAGAAAGATACAGAGCGAGAGAGTATTATACCATGCAGAATTGATGCTCTACATGTAAACGATATTCTTGGTTGCATTTTCCTGTCAAAATAATGGAGTTCCTTTGGAATTCTTCAGCTTTTTAGAACTGCCGGTTTCTCTGGTAGAAGGCGGAACTAATGCGCAAATGGCATTCTCATTGGCTGGTGCTTTCCTATTATCGTCAATGTTTTGATTTCAGCAAATCAGTTCGAGCAAACGCAGACATCATGATTAATATTCATGAACCCAGCAGCTCATTAATCCTTGGTAGTCTTGTTATCTTATCAGTATTATTTTAACTTTTTTCCTTCTTTACAGAAACACTAAATGACAAACAATCTCTTAAGCACCACCACCAGTCCTAAATTCAGCCAACATGACAAATATGCATTCATACATGGTTATTCTAATTACTAAAGTTCTAATTACTTACGTTTAATGCTAAATTATGAAAAATGTACTAGCCAATGGCGAATTTCATTTAACATATTTACTATTGGGGACATCCAAGTTACTTTCCCCGGTAATTAGTTACTTTTTAGTGATGTAACTCAGTTACTATTTGTGAGAAGTAACCAGTGTTGGGGAAAGTTACTTTTAAAAGTAATGCATTACAATTTTGCGTTACTCCCTGAAAAAGTAACTAATTACGTTACTTAGTTACTTTTTATGGAAAGTAACGTGTTACATTACTTTTGCGTTACTTTTTAAATCTGGGCAGGGCTTGCTTCTTTGTTTTTAATATAAAACAATTCTAATGTAAAAGCCCTTTTACACCAAAAGTGAAATGAATTCACCTCAGGCTGATAGAAAAGTACATTTATGCTCATAAGTACATTATGCTATCTGTTTATTGTGAGTGAGATGAATTAATGCATGTTCACATTTAGTCTAGAATACAGTAACATCATGTTTACTCACAATTTCCCCACAGGAGACTTGTCAATCAATAAATGGGGAAAAAAGTAACTGGCATTACTTATTTGAAAAACTCAGATATTTTCTTAGAAATTCAAAAGTAATGCGTTACTTTACTAGTTACTTGAAAAAAGTAATATTATTATGTAACTTGCGTTACTTGTAATGCGTTACCCCCAACACTGGAAGTAACTAGTAACTACAGCTAATTACTTTTTTAAAGTAACATGCCCAACACTGATTGCTCACTGATGTGCTCTATTGATCTATATGGTCTGTCCGATATGATTTTCTTTAGTCCTGCTCCTGACAAAAAATGTTATGTTTTGTCCCACTTCTGCCTGTAGTAGAGGTCTATGCAGCTTTTTAGTACCTCTCCCCTAAGACTCTGTCTCGCTTCAATCGCATCTGTTGTTGTAGCTAAAAGGAAGTTCCTTTCCCTTGCTGCTGCCTAAATCCAAAAACATTGAGAATATCCAATAATGCACCAGTAAACCATTTATTTTTGTTGCTCAGTAGACAAGTAACACTTCCAGTAGCCTAAAAATGTAAAATACATTAGCAGCTTTTAGTTTATCCTGAGATATTTATATATTGTTGGAGTGCCTGAGTCACTTATTTCACCCATTTCCTGTGCACACATCAATATCTTCCGTACATTTTCTGTCATCAACAAAATTTGTTAAGTCCTGTGGATCTTTTATAGACATCATGTCTAAGTCTGAGTTTTAGACTCGCTCTTTCCTGATCCCATTCCCACATCATTTCCTGTCCTCTCTCCACTATCTTGTCAATGAGTGTTTTTACATGTACAACAAAGCACTGATAACTATCAAACATCAGCTTGTTATAACAACCTGACAATGCAAGAAAACCTGTGATTAAGATTTTGAATTTAATCTAATCTTGATGTCAAAATGAGAACAGAAATGAGCAAAATGAATAAGTTGTCCAAACAATAGTTTGATGTACTCTGTTTGTGCTGATTACGTGTTAAACCATGTATAACCTTTATCTGTAATGTTCAGCATAATCTGTGTAACACACTGATTAAAAGGTGGCAAAAGGCCAAAGCTAATAATGAAAAAACAACATAATTAGAGATCTCTGATCAATTTATCTTTCTCCTTTTGACAATAGTTTTCCATCAGATGTCCCTCCCCCTCAGCTGTGAAGGACCTTGCGATTTGAGAGCCCTCCTGTGCAGTCATTCTGCGGGGCCCCGGGGCCACGTTACCCCCAAATACACAACACTCTCTCTGTCAGACCCCCTCTGAGCTCCAACCTGCTGAAACGGCTGCTGGCCATGTATGTAAATGCCGTAAACTTGCGGCCTCAAGGCTCTCTGCTTGCTCTCTTCACATTACCCATGTGTCACCTCGCTGCCTGCCACATCTATAGTACATTCATCCAGAGCTGCGCTAAATGAATGGATTTTATTGAGCGAGATTTGTTCCTTTTGTTCTCCCTACCATTAGTGTCTTCTCCATTTAGAGGAGCGAGTCAATGTGTGTGTGTTTTCCTGAGCTGAAGCAGACACCTCCACGCATGCCGCACTTCCCCGCTGCGTCACTCTTCCAGTCCGAAGCTATTTTGGAGCATATTGACGTGTTGTCCAGCTGCGCCGCTGAGACTCTGCTAAATACTGACCCTAAGCCACAGGTTACAAGTCCAAATCCTGCTCATTAGGGCCCTAATTGATTGTAATGTGGCCTTTGAGAAGCACTCCCTGCTACGGGGTGGTACTACACTTATGGGTTCCCCTGCTGTCCCTTTCCTGTTGTCTGCATCGGGCACCAGCGGGGTCTACGGTTCGGCTACAATCGGCCGTCGCAGACGGAATCATTAAAGCGGGGGGGTGGCACGAAGCCTTTCATTGTGGCTGTTTCTGTGTACCAGCTTGAGCCCAGGACAGTGTCCACTCTGCCTTCCCAGCAGGAGAACCCCATCCTGGGCAGGACATTGTTGGGCTCTCCCCTTGACTTGCTGCCTGCTGCTTGAGATGCATGGGTTTGATTTTAATGCCAAGTCCTTGGACTAAAGCCCACCTTGCAGGGGAGCTAGGTCAATATTGGTTTTGAGAGCATGTGGAAAAATGTCAAAATGTTAAGTTCTATTCACTTTCCCCAGCGCTGTTTGTTTCTGCAGTGAAAGGCCTAGTGGGCCATTAGTGTAAACAGCGCTTTGTCTCACAGCTCAGTCTCCAGCAGGAGGGGACAGAACAAAACACAGATATAGAGATTAAAGTCTGGCCTTAAAATGGCAAAACAGCAGGATTTACAGAGACCTTAAAATGACAAAAAAAAAGAGAGATAAAGAAAACAAACTGTAATCATCCCGCTGTCAGGTGAATGAAATGCAATGCATCTTTAGAATCACTCTCCCTGTCTGAGGTCGGAGAGCATTAGGCTCTGAAAATGGAGGGAAAGTGAAAGGCTTTGTTTGAAATTCAGGATGAATTTACACACATTAGCCACAAATAACAGAATGATGTTTCAGTTATGGGCACTTACGGTATAAATTAAACCCTTTTAACCTTAAAATGCACTTTTGACACTCTTACTGGTTTGTGCATCTGTGTGTAAATAAACCAGCGAGTGTCAAAAGTGCATTTTAAAGGAATAGTTCATCCAAAAATTTAATTCTTTCATTAATTATTCACCCTCATGTCATTATAAACCTCTAAGACCAAAAATTTACAGAAAATGTACCCCTCCCTTGTCATCCAAGATGTTCATGTCTTTCTTTCTTCAGTTGTAAACAAATGTTGTTTTTTGAGGAAAACATTTCAGGTTTTTTCTCCATATACTGAACTTCAATGGTGGCCACAAGTTCGAACTTCCGAAATGTAGTTTAAATGCAGCTTCAGATGGCTCTAAACGATCCCAGCCAAGGAAGAAGAGTCTTATTTAGCGAAACGATCGGTTATTTTCTTAAAAAAATACAATTTATATACTTTTTAACCTCAAACACTCGTCTGCCTGAACTCTGTTTTTTCTGGTTCAAGACAGTTAGGGTAGGTAGAAAAACTCCCTTCTTATTTTCTCCTCTGACTTTAAAATCATCCTACATTGCTGCAAAGTACCAACCCAGTGTTACAAAGTGAACATGCAAAGATGATCAAACACCCTTTACAAAAAAAAAGTAAAACAGCAATATAGGAAAACAACAGTTTAGGCAGATAAGACAAAACGAGCATTTGAGGTTAAAAAGCATATCAATTGTAAATTGTAAGACCCTTCTTCCTCGGCTGGGATCGTTTAGAGCCCCTTGAAGCTGCATTTAAACTGCATTTTGGACGTTCAAAATCGGGGGCACCATTGAAGTCCAGTATATGGAGAAAAATCCCAAAATATTTTCCTTAAAAAACAATTTCTTTACGACTGAAGAAAGAAAGACATGAACATCTTGGATGACAAGGGGGTGAGTACATTATCTATACATTTTGTTCTGGAAATGAACTTCTCCAAATGTTATGAAGCTATGAAAATACTTTTTGTGTGCAAAGAAAAGAAAAATAACGGTTTATTCAACCATTTTGTCTCTCTTGTGTTGCTGTCTATGCAAGGGCAGAAGGCTCTCGGATATTATTAAAAAAAATCTTGTGTTCCGAAGATGAATGAAGGTCTTATGGGTTTGGAATGACATGAGGGTTAGTAATTAATGGCAGAATTTTCATTTTTGGGCAAACTCTCCCTTTAAGGTTATTATTTTGCATAATTTGACAGGGATATTTACCTTCAGTATGATATAATTCAATATATTCTCTTTACTGTCACTCATAACCAGCATTATTTGAGAAAACCGAATAAGTGGTAAATTGTTGGAATGATGCTACAACTGTGGGATAGTCACAATCTACAATTTATATTTTATAATGCATTCTCATTTTTTAAGACTGAAAGACTGGATTTGGGATATGGATATGTTTCCAAGACCCATATATGTGTGATAATGTTTGGGAAAG